>NC_052311.1:4229699-4308266 GCF_016432855.1 Salvelinus namaycush
ACACACTCTTAGTGGTGTAGTTGAACACACACATATATACACGCTCTACTTGTGTTCTAATCAGTTTGGTAGTTTTGTAGTTCTAGATATTTTAGGAGTTTTGTAGTTGTAGACAGATTTGTAGTTTTGTAGTTCTAGATAGTTTAGTAGTTTTCAGTGGTGTAAAGTAATTAAGTAAAAATACTTTAAAGTACTCCTTAAGTCGTTTTTGTTTTGTAGTTGTAGACAGATTTGTAGTTTTGTAGTTCTAGATAGTTTAGTAGTTTTCAGTGGTGTAAAGTAATTAAGTAAAAATACTTTAAAGTACTCCTTAAGTCGTTTTTGTTTTGTAGTTGTAGACAGATTTGTAGTTTTGTAGTTCTAGATAGTTTAGTAGTTTTCAGTGGTGTAAAGTAATTAAGTAAAAATACTTTAAAGTACTCCTTAAGTCGTTTTTGGCGTATCTGTACATTACTATTTATATTTTTGACAACTTTTACTTCACTGCATTCCTAAAGATAATATTGTACTTTTTACTCCATGCATTTTTACAGACAACTCAAAGTACTCGTTACATTTTGAATGCTTAGCAGGACAGGAAAATGGTCCAATTCACACACTTATCAAGACAACACGTGGTCCTCCCTTCTGCTTCTGATCTGGAGGACTCACTAAACACACATGCATCTTTGGTAAATGATGTCTGAGTGTTGGAGTGTGCCCCTGGCTATCTGTAAATAATGTCTGAGTGTCTGAGTGTGCCCCTGGCTATCTGTAAATGATGTCTGAGTGTTGGAGTGTGCCCCTGGCTATCTGTAAATAATGTCTGAGTGTTGGAGTGTGCCCCTGGCTATCTGTAAATGATGTCTGAGTGTTGGAGTGTGCCCCTGGCTATCTGTAAATAATGTCTGAGTGTCTGAGTGTGCCCCTGGCTATCTGTAAATGATGTCTGAGTGTTGGAATGTGTCCCTGGCTATCTGTAAATAATGTCTGAGTGTTGGAGTGTGTCCCTGGCTATCTCTAAATAATGTCTGAGTGTTGGAGTGTTCCCCTGGCTATCTGTAAATAATGTCTGAGTGTCTGAGTGTGCCCCTGGCTATCTGTAAATGATGTCTGAGTGTTGGAATGTGCCCCTGGCTATCTGTAAATGATGTCTGAGTGTTGGAATGTGTCCCTGGCTATCTGTAAATAATGTCTGAGTGTTGGAGTGTGCCCCTGGCTATCTGTAAATGATGTCTGAGTGTTGGAATGTGCCCCTGGCTATCTGTAAATAATGTCTGAGTGTTGGAGTGTGCCCCTGGCTATCTGTAAATAATGTCTGAGTGTTGGAGTGTGTCCCTGGCTATCTGTAAATAATGTCTGAGTGTCTGAGTGTGCCCCTGGCTATCTGTAAATAATGTCTGAGTGTTGGAGTGTTCCCCTGGCTATCTGTAAATGATGTCTGAGTGTTGGAATGTGCCCCTGGTTATCTGTAAATAATGTCTGAGTGTTGTAATGTGCCCCTGGCTATCTGTAAATAATGTCTGAGTGTTGGAGTGTGTCCCTGGCTATCTCTAAATAATGTCTGAGTGTTGGAGTGTTCCCCTGGCTATCTGTAAATAATGTCTGAGTGTTGGAGTGTGTCCCTGGCTATTTGTAAATGATGTCTCAGTGTTGGAGTGTGTCCCTGGCTATCTGTAAATGATGTCTCAGTGTTGGAGTGTGTCCCTGGCTATCTGTAAATAATGTCTGAGTGTTGGAGTGTGCCCCTGGCTATCCGTAAATTTTAAAAACAAGAAAATGATTTGAAATGATTTATACTTTTACTTTTATACTTAAGAACATTTAGAACCAAATACTTTTAGATGTTTACTGGGTGATTTTCACTTTAACTCTTTTTCTATTAAGGTATCTATACTTTTACTCAAGTTTGACAATTGGGTACTTTTTCCACCACTGGTAGTTGTAGTAATAGACAGTTATGTCGTTTTGTTGTTCTAGATAGTTTATTCGTTTTGTAGTCTAGACAGTTTTGTAGTTTTGTAGTTCTAGATTGATTTGTAGTTTTGTAGTTCTAGGTCGTTTTGTGGTTTTGTAGTTCTAGGTCGTTTTGTGGTTTTGTAGTTCTAGATCGTTTTGTGGTTTTGTAGTTCTAGATCGTTTTGTAGTTTTGTAGTTCTAGAACATTTTGTAGTTTTGTAGTTCTAGAAAGTTTTGTAGTTTTGTATAAAACAGTTTTTTCTTTCTTCATATACTTCATATACATTAGAGCTGCAACTGTGCGTGTGGCTGTTTCTGTGTGAGAGAGAGTGAGTGTGTGTGTGTGTGTGTCTGCCTGGGGGTATTTCTAGGTCTGTGTGAGAGAGAGGAGTGTGTGTGTGTGTGTGACAGGTTCTGTGTGAGTGTGTGTGTGTGTGTCTGCCTGGGGGTATTTCTAGGTCTGTGTGAGAGAGAGGAGTGTGTGTGTGTGTGACAGGTTCTGTGTGTGTGTGTGTGTGTGTGTGTGTGTCTGCCCGGGGGTATTTCTAGGTCTGTGTGAGGAGAGGAGTGTGTGTGTGTGTGTGTGTGTGTGTGTGTGTGTGTGTGTGTGTGTGTGTGTGTGTGTGTGTGTGTGTGTTTGTGTGTGTGTGTGACAGGTTCTGCGTGAGTGTGTGTGTGTGTGTGTGTGTGTGTGTGTGTGTGTGTGTGTGTGTGTGTGTGTGTGTGTGTGTGTGTGTGTGTGTGTGTGTGTGTGTGTGTCTGCCCGGGGGTATTTCTAGGTCTGTGTGAGGAGAGGAGTGTGTGTGTGACAGGTTCTGCGTGAGTGTGTGTGTGTGTGTGGACTAACAACAGGATGTATGGAGGGACAGAAGGCAACGTAGCATATCTCACACACACAGAGACGGGGAATGAGGGTGAAGAGAAGGAGCAGGGTAGCATCCTCTGGCCATGAGAGATGGAGGGAGAGAGGGATGAGAGCGTGAGACTAGATACTAACACACTCAGTGTTACTAACACACTCAGTGTTACTAACACACTCAGTGTTACTAACACACTCAGTGTTACTAACACACTCAGTGTTACACACCCAGGATACTAACACACTCAGTGTTACTAACACTCAGTTACACACCCAGGATACTAACACACTCAGTGTTACTAACACACAGTGTTACACACCCAGGATACTAACACACTCAGTGTTACTAACACTCAGTTACACACCCAGGATACTAACACACTCAGTGTTACTAACACACAGTGTTACACACCCAGGATACTAACACACTCAGTATTACACAGGGGTGGGCAAACATTTTTATTATTTTACCTTTATTTAACTAGTCAAGTCAGTTAAGAACAAATTCTTATTTACAATGACGGCCTAGGAACAGTGGGTTAACTGCCTTGTTCAGGGGCAGAACGACAGAGTTTTACCTTGTCAGCTCGGGGATTCTATCTAGCAACCTTTCAGGTTACTGGCCCAACGCTCTAACCACTAGGCTACCTACCTACCATAACGGGAGTGTAAAAATCTGTTGTTCTGCCCCTGAGTAAGGCAGTAAACCCACTGTTCCCCGGGCGCCGAAGATGTGGATGTTGATTAAGGCAGCCCCCCCCCGCACCTGGTTGAGAGATTGCCAAGATTGTGCAAAGCCGTCATCAAGGCAAAGAGTGGCTACTATGAAGAATCTAAAATCTAAAATATATTTTAATTTGTTTAACACTTTTTTGGGGACTTCCTTCCATCTTCAGTCCCATGTATTTCAGTCCAGTGTATTTCAGTCCAGTGTATTTCAGTCCAGTACATTTCAGTCCAGTACATTTCAGTCCAGTGTATTTCAGTCCAGTGTATTTCAGCCCAGTGTATTTCAGTCCAGTGTATTTCAGTCCAGTGTATTTCAGTCCAGTGTATTTCAGTCCAGTGTATTTCAGTCCAGTGTATTTCAGTCCAGTATATTTCAGTCCAGTGTATTTCAGCCCAGTGTATTTCAGTCCAGTGTATTTCAGTCCAGTGTATTTCAGTCCAGTGTATTTCAGTCCAGTGTATTTCAGTCCAGTGTATTTCAGCCCAGTATATTTCAGTCCAGTGTATTTCAGCCCAGTGTATTTCAGTCCAGTGTATTTCAGTCCAGTGTATTTCAGCCCAGTGTATTTCAGTCCAGTGTATTTCAGCCCAGTGTATTTCAGCCCAGTGTATTTCAGCCCAGTGTATTTCAGTCCAGTATATTTCAGTCCAGTGTATTTCAGCCCAGTGTATTTCAGCCCAGTGTATTTCAGTCCAGTGAATTTCAGCCCAGTGTAGTTCAGCTCAGTGTATTTCAGTCCAGTGTATTTCAGCTCAGTGTATTTCAGTCCAGTGTATTTCAGCCCAGTGTATTTCAGTCCAGTGTATTTCAGCCCAGTGTATTTCAGTCCAGTGTATTTCAGCCCAGTGTATTTCAGCCCAGTGTATTTCAGCCCAGTGTATTTCAGTCCAGTGTATTTCAGTCCAGTGTATTTCAGCCCAGTGTATTTCAGTCCAGTGAATTTCAGCCCAGTGTAGTTCAGCTCAGTGTATTTCAGTCCAGTGTATTTCAGCTCAGTGTATTTCAGTCCAGTGTATTTCAGCCCAGTGTATTTCAGTCCAGTGTATTTCAGCCCAGTGTATTTCAGTCCAGTGTATTTCAGCCCAGTGTATTTCAGTCCAGTGTATTTCAGCCCAGTGTATTTCAGCCCAGTGTATTTCAGTCCAGTGTATTTCAGTCCAGTGTATTTCAGTCCAGTGTATTTCAGCCCAGTGTATTTCAGCCCAGTGTATTTCAGCCCAGTGTATTTCATTCCAGTGTATTTCAGCCCAATGTATTTCAGCCCAGTGTATTTCAGTCCAGTGTATTTCAGTCCAGTGTATTTCAGTCCAGTGTATTTCAGCCCAGTGTATTTCAGCCCAGTGTATTTCAGTCCAGTGTATTTCAGTCCAGTGTATTTCAGCCCAGTGTATTTCAGTCCAGTGTATTTCAGTCCAGTGTATTTCAGTCACATGTATTTCATTCCAGTGTATTTCAGTCCAGTTTAATACAAATTACTAAATACTCAGAAGTAATTGAAATACATGTTTCAAATACATGTAACAGAAGTACTGCCCAACGCGGCACAGACATGTGTAAAGAAACAGGTACACACACCCACACACACACACACCCACACCACCCACACACACACACACCCACACACACACACACACACCCACACACACACACACACACACACACACACACACACACACACACCCACCCACCCACACACCCCACACACACACACCCACACCACACCCCAACCCCACCCCCACACCCACACACCCACACACACACACACCCACCCACACCACCCACCCACACCCACACACCCACACACCCCCACACACACCCACACCCATGTGTAAAGACACAGGTACACACACCCACACACCCACACACACACCACACACACACACCCACACACGTGTAAAGACACGGTACACACACCCACACACCCACACACACACCCACACACACACACCCACACACGTGTAAAGACACAGGTACACACACCCACACACACCCTGGGGCGTCCTCTGTACCTCTCCTGCACTTTACACCACGCAGTGGGGCTAAGTACTGCTGCCCTTCTGCAAATCATCCTGCTCACACAAACAGAGACACACACACACACACACACACACACACACACACACACACACACACACACACACACACACACACACACACACACACACACACACACACACACACACACAGACAGACAGACAGACAGACAGACAGACAGACAGACACACACACACACACACACACACACACACTGAGACACACACACACACACACACTGAGACACACACACACAGACAACACACAGATACACTGAATCACCGATCATTGCCTAGGGCTTTCCTCATCCTTACTCAGTCTTCAGTGAAGCCCAGGAGAACCATCTAATGGATGTTCTGTAGGGACAGCAACAAGGCTTCTCAACCTGGTACTGTCCCTCCCAGCCATGGCATTCTGCTGTGACCACCTCTGAGTGAACAAACAATATCATACATCTCAATGTATCTCCTGTAGGGCTTCATTTCAGAACTTAATGGTTTTATGAAAAGGAGAGGAGAAGGAGGGAGAGGAGAAGGAGGGGAGAGGAGAAGGAGGGAAGATGGGAGAGGAGAAGGAGGGGAGAGGAGAAGGAGGGAAGATGGGAGAGGAGAAGGAGGGGAGAGGAGAAGGAGGGAAGATGGGAGAGGAGAAGGAGGGGAGAGGAGAAGGAGGGGAGAGGAGAAGGAGGGAAGATGGGAGAGCAGAAAGAGGGGAGAGGAGAAGGAGGGGAGAGGAGAAGGAGGGAAGATGGGAGAGGAGAAGGAGGGGAGAGGAGAAGGAGGGGAGAGGAGAAGGAGGGAAGATGGGAGAGGAGAAGGAGGGGAGAGAGAAGGAGAGGAGAGGAGAAGGAGGAAGATGGAGAGGAGAAGGAGGGAGAGGAGAAGAGGGAGAGGAGAAGGAGGAGAGAGGAGAAGGATGGAGAGGAGAAGGAGGGGAAAGGAGAAGGAGGGGAGAGGAGAAGGAGGGGAGAGGAGAAGGAGGGGAGAGGAGAAGGAGGAGAAGGAGAAGGAGAGGAGAGGAGAGGAGAGGAGAAGGATGGAGAGGAAAAGGAGGGGAAAGGGGTAGGGGTAGGGGGAGAGGGAGAGGAGAGGAGAGGAGGTGGAGGAAATACAGGGATGCACAAATCATAAGAAACATAACGTGTAGATAGTAGAACAGTAGTAACATCAGCCAGTAGAACAGTAGAACAGTAGTAACATCAGTCAGTAGAACAGTAGTAACATCAGTCAGTAGAACAGTAGTAACATCAGCCAGTAGAACAGTAGTAACATCAGCCAGTAGAACAGTAGAACAGTAGTAACATCAGTCAGTAGAACAGTAGTAACATCAGCCAGTAGAACAGTAGTAACATCAGTCAGTAGAACAGTAGTAACATCAGCCAGTAGAACAGTAGTAACATCAGCCAGTAGAACAGTAGTAACATCAGCCAGTAGAACAGTAGTAACATCAGCCAGTAGAACAGTAGTAACATCAGCCAGTAGAACAGTAGAACAGTAGTAACATCAGCCAGTAGAACAGTAGTAACATCAGCCAGTAGATTAGTAACATCAGCCAGTAGAACAGTAGTAACATGCAGCCTAGTAGAACAGTAGTAACATCAGCAGTAGATAACAGTAGAACAGTAGAACATCAGCCAGAGTAGAACAGTAGTAAAGTAAGAAAACATCAGCCAGTAGAACAGTAGTAACATCAGCCAGTAGAACAGTAGTAACTATCAGCCAGTAGAACAGTAGTAACATCAGCCAGTAGAACAGTAGCAGTAAACATCACCAGTAGAACAGTAGTAACATCAGCCAGTAGAACAGTAGAACAGTAGTAACATCAGCCAGTAGAACAGTAGAACAGTAGTAACATCAGCCAGTAGAACAGTAGTAACATCAGCCAGTAGAACGAACAGTAAATAACATCAGCCAGTAGAACAGTAGTAACATCAGCCAGTAGAAGCAAGTAGTAACATCAGCCAGTAGAACAGTAGTAACATTCAGTCAGTAGAACAGTAGAATAACATCAAGCACGTAGAACATAGTAACTCAGTCAGTATTTCTAGTGTAGCAGACTTGACCAGTCTATGTGTGTGTTCCTAGTGTAGTAGACTTGACCAGTCTATGTGTGTGTTTCTAGTGTAGCAGACCTGACCAGTCTATGTGTGTGTTCCTAGTGTAGTAGACTTGACCAGTCTATGTGTGTGTTCCTAGTGTAGCAGACCTGACCAGTCTATGTGTGTGTTCCTAGTGTAGCAGACCTGACCAGTCTATGTGTGTGTTCCTAGTGTAGTAGACTTGACCAGTCTATGTGTGTGTTCCTAGTGTAGTAGACCTGACCAGTCTATGTGTGTGTTCCTAGTGTAGTAGACCTGACCAGTCTATGTGTGTGTTCCTAGTGTAGTAGACCTGACCAGTCAATGTGTGTGTTCCTAGTGTAGTAGACCTGACCAGTCAATGTGTGTGTTCCTAGTGTAGTAGACCTGACCAGTCTATGTGTGTGTTCCTAGTGTAGTAGACCTGACCAGTCTATGTGTGTGTTCCTAGTGTAGTAGACCTGACCAGTCTATGTGTGTGTTCCTAGTGTAGCAGACCTGACCAGTCTATGTGTGTGTTTCTAGTGTAGTAGACCTGACCAGTCTATGTGTGTGTTTCTAGTGTAGTAGACCTGACCAGTCTATGTGTGTGTTCCTAGTGTAGTAGACCTGACCAGTCTATGTGTGTGTTCCTAGTGTAGTAGACTGACCAGTCTATGTGGTTCTAGTAGACCTGACCAGTCTATGTGTGTGTTCCTAGTGTAGCAGACCTGACCAGTCTATGTGTGTGTTTCTAGTGTAGTAGACCTGACCAGTCTATGTGTGTGTTCCTAGTGTAGTAGACCTGACCAGTCAATGTGTGTGTTCCTAGGCTTTTCAAGTGAGTCCTGGCAGAGTATCTGACGCAGTAATGGAGGCATCAAAGACAGGCGCTGTGGTGAGTCACCCAATGGTTCGCTTGCCTATTTACATCACTGTCTCCCTCCCAAATAGCAACCTATTCCCTATATAGTGCACTTCTTTTGAACCGGTGGCCAAGTAGTTCACTATGGGGGGAATAGGGTGCCATTTGGGATGCAGGCAGTGTCCTGGTTGTCCTGGTGTTTGGAGAGGGAGAGGCCACTGAGACAATGGCCAGGTACGGCCACACAGCCAGGTGGACGTTCGGATTGCCCTTCCTCTCATGCTTCTCATTCACATGCATGAATAGATAACCAGCTTCAAAAGGAGCTGTTGTGACTTTTCCTCTTTGTTTTGCTGCCTGCGGCTGTCGTTTCTTCCTGTCGTTTCTTCCTGTCGTTTCTTCCTGTCGTTTCTTCCTGCCGTTTCTTCCTGTCGTTTCTTCCTGTCGTTTCTTCCTGTCGTTTCTTCCTGTCGTTTCTTCCTGTCGTTTCTTCCTGTCGTTTCTTCCTGTCGTTTCTTCATGTCGTTTCTTCCTGCCGTTTCTTCCTGTCGTTTCTTCCTGTCGTTTGTTCCTGTCGTTTGTTCCTGTCGTTTGTTCCTGTCGTTTCTTCCTGCCGTTTCTTCCTGCCGTTTCTTCCTGCCGTTTCTTCCTGTCGTTTCTTCCTGTCGTTTCTTCCTGTCGTTTCTTCCTGTCGTTTCTTCCTGTCGTTTCTTCCTGTCGTTTCTTCATGTCGTTTCTTCATGTCGTTTCTTCATGCCGTTTCTTCCTGTCGTTTCTTCCTGTCGTTTCTTCATGTCGTTTCTTCATGTCGTTTCTTCATGTCGTTTCTTCCTGTCGTTTCTTCCTGTCGTTTCTTCCTGTCGTTTCTTCCTGTCGTTTCTTCATGTCGTTTCTTCCTGTCGTTTCTTCCTGTCGTTTCTTCCTGTCGTTTCTTCCCGTCGTCATTGTTGTTGTTTTCTTCTTTGCTATTGTTGCTGCTTAAATTCATGGGCTGCTATGTTCTCTCTCGCTCTCGCTTTCTCTCTCTCTCTATCTCTCTCTGTCTCTGTCTCTATCTCTATCTCGCTCTCGCTCTCCTCTCTCTCTCATCTATTTATCTCATTTGGCTGTTTAATGTCTGTCAGTGTGTTTTTCAGCCATGTTTGCAGTTTTGCGTGCTTTATAAGTATAGTTTTATCAACTAAAGATAATGTTGTAAAACTTGTTTCAACATGATTAAACATAACTGATGTAGTTATCACAGAGTAATGTTGAGCTTTTTTGTTCATTTCTGATGTGGCATTTCTATAATATGACATTTACTTTATAAAGACTAATATACTGGTTACTAACCATTAATATCTCGGCTCAGACAAGCTGCCACATTTAATTATATCATAAAAACAACAACCCTCTGACTAACCCACTAACTGTCAGGGATCTAAACCCTCTGACTAACCCACTAACTGTCAGGGATCTAAACCCTCTGACTAACCCACTAACTGTCAGGGATCTAAACCCTCGGACTAACCCACTAACTGTCAGGGATGTAAACCCTCTGACTAACCCACTAACTGTCAGGGATCTAAACCCTCTGACTAACCCACTAACTGTCAGGGATCTAAACCCTCGGACTAACCCACTAACTGTCAGGGATCTAAACCCTCGGACTAACCCACTAACTGTCTGGGATTTAAACCCTCTGACTAACCCACTAACTGTCAGGGATCTAAACCCTCGGACTAACCCACTAACTGTCAGGGATCTAAACCCTCTGACTAACCCACTAACTGTCAGGGATCTAAACCCTCTGACTAACCCACTAACTGTCAGGGATCTAAACCCTCGGACTAACCCACTAACTGTCTGGGATCTAAACCCTCTGACTAACCCACTAACTGTCAGGGATCTAAACCCTCTGACTAACCCACTAACTGTCAGGGATCTAAACCCTCGGACTAACCCACTAACTGTCTGGGATTTAAACCCTCTGACTAACCCACTAACTGTCAGGGATCTAAACCCTCTGACTAACCTACTAACTGTCAGGGATCTAAACCCTCTGACTAACCCACTAACTGTCAGGGATCTAAACCCTCAGACTAACCCACTAACTGTCAGGGATCTAAACCCTCTGACTAACCCACTAACTGTCTGGGATTTAATCCCTCTGACTAACCCACTAACTGTCTGGGATCTAAACCCTCGGACTAACCCACTAACTGTCAGGGAGCTAAACCCTCGGACTAACCCACTAACTGTCTGGGATTTAAACCCTCTGACTAACCCACTAACTGTCAGGGATCTAAACCCTCGGACTAACCCACTAACTGTCAGGGATCTAAACCCGCGGACTAACCCACTAACTGTCAGGGATCTAAACCCTCTGACTAACCCACTAACTGTCTGGGATTTAATCCCTCTGACTAACCCACTAACTGTCTGGGATCTAAACCCTCTGACTAACCCACTAACTGTCAGGGATCTAAACCCTCGGACTAACCCACTAACTGTCAGGGATCTAAACCCTCGGACTAACCCACTAACTGTCTGGGATTTAAACCCTCTGACTAACCCACTAACTGTCAGGGATCTAAACCCTCTGACTAACCCACTAACTGTCAGGGATCTAAACCCTCGGACTAACCCACTAACTGTCAGGGATCTAAACCCTCTGACTAACCCACTAACTGTCAGGGATCTAAACCCTCTGACTAACCCACTAACTGTCAGGGATCTAAACCCTCTGACTAACCCACTAACTGTCAGGGAACTAAACCCTCTGACTAACCCACTAACTGTCAGGGATGTAAACCCTCTGACTAACCCACTAACTGTCAGGGATCTAAACCCTCGGACTAACCCACTAACTGTCTGGGATTTAAACCCTCTGACTAACCCACTAACTGTCAGGGATCTAAACCCTCTGACTAACCCACTAACTGTCAGGGATCTAAACCCTCGGACTAACCCACTAACTGTCAGGGATCTAAACCCTCGGACTAACCCACTAACTGTCAGGGATCTAAACCCTCTGACTAACCCACTAACTGTCTGGGATCTAATCCCTCTGACTAACCCACTAACTGTCTGGGATCTAAACCCTCTGACTAACCCACTAACTGTCAGGGATCTAAACCCTCGGACTAACCCACTAACTGTCTGGGATCTAAACCCTCTGACTAACCCACTAACTGTCAGGGATCTAAACCCTCGGACTAACCCACTAACTGTCTGGGATCTAAACTCTCGGACTAACCCACTAACTGTCAGGGATCTAAACCCTCTGACTAACCCACTAACTGTCTGGGATTTAATCCCTCTGACTAACCCACTAACTGTCTGGGATCTAAACCCTCTGACTAACCCACTAACTGTCAGGGATCTAAACCCTCGGACTAACCCACTAACTGTCAGGGATCTAAACCCTCGGACTAACCCACTAACTGTCTGGGATTTAAACCCTCTGACTAACCCACTAACTGTCAGGGATCTAAACCCTCGGAATAACCCACTAACTGTCAGGGATATAAACCCTAGGACTAACCCACTAACTGTCAGGGACCTAAACCCTCGAACTGTAATCTGTAGTTCAGATGGTTTATTGGGAACTGTAACCTGTAGTTCAGATGGTTTATTGGGAACTATAATCTGTAGTTCAGATGGTTTATTGGGAACTGTAACCTGTAGTTCAGATGGTTTATTGTGGAACTATAACTTGTAGTTCAGATGGTGTATTGTGGAACTATAACCTGTAGTTCAGATGGTTTATTGTGGAACTATAACTTGTAGTTCAGATGGTGTATTGTGGAACTATAACCTGTAGTTCAGATGGTTTATTGGGGACTGTAATCTGTAGTTCAGATGGTTTATTGTGGAACTGTAATCTGTAGTTCAGATGGTTTATTGGGGAACTATAATCTGTAGTTCAGATGGTTTATTGTGGAACTGTAACCTGTAGTTCAGATGGTTTATTGGGAACTATAATCTGTAGTTCAGATGGTTTATTGGGAACTGTAACCTGTAGTTCAGATGGTTTATTGTGGAACTATAACTTGTAGTTCAGATGGTGTATTGTGGAACTATAACCTGTAGTTCAGATGGTTTATTGTGGAACTATAACTTGTAGTTCAGATGGTGTATTGGGGACTGTAACCTGTAGTTCAGATGGTTTATTGTGGAACTATAACTTGTAGTTCAGATGGTTTATTGGGGACTGTAACCTGTAGTTCAGATGGTTTATTGGGAACTGTAACCTGTAGTTCAGATGGTTTATTGGGAACTGTAACCTGTAGTTCAGATGGTTTATTGGGGACTGTAACCTGTAGTTCAGATGGTTTATTGGGGACTGTAACCTGTAGTTCAGATGGTTTATTGGGAACTGTAACCTGTAGTTCAGATGGTGTATTGGGAACTGTAACCTGTAGTTCAGATGGTTTATTGGGGAACTGTAACCTGTAGTTCAGATGGTTTATTGGGAACTGTAACCTGTAGTTCAGATGGTTTATTGGGAACTGTAACCTGTAGTTCAGATGGTTTATTGGGAACTGTAACCTGTAGTTCAGATGGTTTATTGGGAACTATAACCTGTAGTTCAGATGGTTTATTGTGGAACTATAACCTGTAGTTCAGATGGTGTATTGTGGAACTATAACTTGTAGTTCAGATGGTGTATTGTGGAACTATAACCTGTAGTTCAGATGGTGTATTGTGGAACTATAACCTGTAGTTCAGATGGTGTATTGTGGAACTATAACTTGTAGTTCAGATGGTGTATTGTGGAACTCTAACCTGTAGTTCAGATGGTTTATTGGGAACTGTAACCTGTAGTTCAGATGGTTTATTGGGGAACTGTAACCTGTAGTTCAGATGGTTTATTGTGGAACTATAACCTGTAGTTCAGATGGTGTATTGGGGAACTGTAACCTGTAGTTCAGATGGTTTATTGTGGAACTATAACCTGTAGTTCAGATGGTGTATTGTGGAACTGTAACCTGTAGTTCAGATGGTTTATTGGGAACTGTAACCTGTAGTTCAGATGGTTTATTGTGGAACTGTAACCTGTAGTTCAGATGGTTTATTGTGGAACTATAACCTGTAGTTCAGATGGTTTATTGGGAACTATAACCTGTAGTTCAGATGGTTTATTGGGAACTGTAACCTGTAGTTCTGATGGCGGTGATCAAGATGGTCATTTACATTGAAATAATCTTTGTTTAATTGTATTTTCACTGCCCACAATAATCGTAATAACATACATTTGTATGTATGTACATTTGTCATTTAGCAGACGCTCTTATCCAGAGTGACTTACAGTAGTGAGTTCATACATCCACAACCCTGGCTTTGCAAGCGCCATGCTCGACCTACTGAGCCACACGGGACCACACAATATCTGTACAGTAGCTTCATCCTGTTTGAAATCCATTGCCATTCACGCTCATTTGAAAGGAAAGACTGATCAACATAATCGTCAACTGTGTGGAGTTGATCACCTGCTGGGTGTCGACAAACATTGGTGATTCAACATGTATAATCATCAACATTCAACATGTATAATCATCAACATTCAACATGTACAATCATCAACATTCAACATGTATAATCATCAACATTCAACATGTATAATCATCAACATTCAACATGTATAATCATCAACATTCAACATGTATAATCATCAACATTCAACATGTATAATCATCAACATTCAACATGTATAATCATCAACATTCAACATGTATAATCATCAACATTCAACATGTATAATCATCAACATTCAACATGTACAATCATCAACATTCAACATGTATAATCATCAACATTCAACATGTACAATCATCAACATTCAACATGTATAATCATCAACATTCAACATGTACAATCATCAACATTCAACATGTATAATCATCAACATTCAACATGTATAATCATCAACATTCAACATGTACAATCATCAACATTCAACATGTATAATCATCAACATTCAACATGTATAATCATCAACATTCAACATGTATAATCATCAACATTCAACATGTACAATCATCAACATTCAACATGTATAATCATCAACATTCAACATGTATAATCATCAACATTCAACATGTATAATCATCAACATTCAACATGTATAATCATCAACATTCAACATGTATAATCATCAACATTCAACATGTATAATCATCAACATTCAACATGTACAATCATCAACATTCAACATGTATAATCATCAACATTCAACATGTATAATCATCAACATTCAACATGTATAATCATCAACATTCAACATGTATAATTGTCAGGAAATGTATTGAAAATGACGGCCGATGTTCTGTGGTCAGAGGCAATAGGATGGCCATCCACTGAACACGGTCAACGTTCCTCTTGGTCTGTTTTCCCCCTTAGAGAAAAGCCAAATTAAAAGGTACACTTAGCTATTTCTGCTTCTCCCTCTAATATCTCACCGGCCTGTTCCTCTGCCTGTTCCCAAACAGCAAACCCTGGAGAACAACCTCACCAACCTGGTGAAGAGAAACAGTGAGCTGGAGAACCAGATGGCCAAACTCATCCAGATCTGTCAACAGGTTGAGGTGAGTCTAGGGCTGTTGTTGTGACCGTATTACCACTACACCAGCAGTCATGACCTCAGTCTCAAATTCCAACGTGACCGCTGAGTCACGGTAATCTCCTCTTATGCACTATGGACGTGCTTTGGTAGTACCCAACTCGCTAGCTAATGGCCTGGTACTCAGGGCTCTATTGTCCCTCCATCAGGTCCTAATGGCCTGGTACTCAGGGCTCTATTGTTCCTCCATTAGGTCCTAATGGCCTGGTACTCAGGGCTCTATTGTCCCTCCATCAGGTCCTAATGGCCTGGTACTCAGGGCTCTATTGTTCCTCCATCAGGTCCTGATGGTCTGGTACTCAGGGCTCTATTGTTCCTCCATCATGTACTAATGGTCTGGTACTCAGGGCTCTATTGTTCCTCCATCAGGTACTAATGGCATGGTACTCAGGGCTCTATTGTTCCTCCACCAGGTCCTAATGGCCTGGTACTCAGGGCTCTATTGTCCCTCCATCAGGTCCTAATGGCCTGGTACTCAGGGCTCTATTGTCCCTCAATCAGGTCCTAATGGCCTGGTACTCAGGGCTCTATTGTCCCTCCATCAGGTCCTAATGGCCTGGTACTCAGGGCTCTATTGTCCCTCAATCAGGTCCTAATGGCCTGGTACTCAGGGCTCTATTGTTCCTCCATCAGGTCCAAATGGTCTGGTACTCAGGGATCTATTGTTCCTCCATCAGCTCCAAATGGTCTAGTACACTCAGCACTCTATTGTCCCTATCTAACCACTCTGACCTATCTAACCACATGTAAATGCCATCGAAAGTCACTTCAAATATGTATTATCAAGACAGTATTATGCTTCTAAAACTCAATCAGTCAATCAATCAAATGTATTTATAAAGCCCATCTTACATCAGCTGTCACAAAGTGCTGTACAGAAACACAGCCTAAAACTCCAAACAGCAAGCAATGCAGATGTAGGAGCACGGTGGCTAGGAAAAACTCCCTAGAAAGGCCGGAACCTAGGAAGAAACCTAGAGAGGAACCAGGCTATGAGGGGTGGCCAGTCCTCTTCTGGCTGTGCCGGGTGGAGATTATAACAGAACATGGCCAAGATGTTCAAATGTTCATAAATGACCAGCAGGGTCAAATAATAATAATCACAGTGGTTGTAGAGGGTGCAACAGGTCAGCACCTCAGGAGTAAATGTCAGTTGGATTTTCATAGCCGAGCATTCAGAGGTCGAGACAGCAGGTGCGGTAGAGAGAGAGAGTTGAAAACAGCAGGTCTGGGACAGGTAGCACGTCCAGTGAACAGGTCAAGGTTCCATAGCCGCAGGCAGAACAGTTGAAACTGGAGCAGCAGCATGACCAGGTGGACTGGGGACAGCAAGGAGTCGTCAGACCAGGTTGTCCTGAGGCATGGTCTTAGGGCTCAGGTCCTCCGAGAGAAGAGAGAAAAGAGAGCGAGAGAGAGAGTTAGACGGAGCATACTTAAATTCACAGAAGACACCGGATAAGACAGGAGAAATGCTCCAGATATAACAGACTGACCCTAGCCCCCCGACACATAAACTATTGCAGCATAAATACTGGAGGCTGAGACAGGAGGGGTCTGGAGACACTGTGGCCCCGTCCAACGATACCCCCGGACAGGGCCAACCAGGCAGGATATAACCCCACCCACTTTGCCAAAGCACAGCCCTCCACACCACTAGAGGGACATCTTCAAACCACCAAGTTACTATCCTGAGACAAGGCTGAGTATAGCCCACACATATCTCCCCCACGGTGCAAACCCGAGGGGGGCGCCAACCCGGACAGGAAGATCACGTCAGTGATTCAACCCACTCAAGTGACACACCCCTCCTAGGGACGGCATGGAAAAGCGCCAGTGACTCAGCCCCTGTAATAGGGTTAGAGGCAGAGAATCCCAGTGGAGAGAGGGGAACCGGCCAGGCATAGCCTAATAGCTTACCGCATATTACGCATGGCAGAAAAACATAGATTTAAGATGTCTTTGGTACATAATTGGTCTTTTCTATACTCTAGTAATGCCTCTGAGTGTAGACGGTATTATTATGCATACTGGATGGACTGGTTACCTTACGCTACGCTCCGGACTGTCTATCCATGAGACTGGGAGAGAACGTATAGGCCTAGTCGACGCTGTTGGTTCATTGATTTTGCAGGACGCTTACAGAGTTGTAGTGAGTTTCTATTTGATTTTTATTAATAGCCTAGTAATAGGGCATTATGAATATTTTCATAATGAATAGGCTGACACATTACCTTTAGCTTCAGAATGATTCACCACTGTGTGTTTCCATCTCCTCCTCTCTCTCCTTCATTCCTCATCAAGGCAAAGGGTGGCTACTTTGAACAATCTCAAATATAAAATATATTTGGATTTGTTTAACACTTTTTTGGGGGTTACTACATGATTCCATATGTGTTATTTCATAGTGTTGATGTCTTCACCATTATTCTACATTGTAGAAAATAGCAAAAAAATTAAGAAAAACCCTGGAATGAGTAGGTGTGTCCAAACTTTTGGCTGTTACTCTATATTTACAAAACAAATACATTGGGGATTGGAAATGATTCCGACAATTACATTGATGGAAGCTACAATCTATCTGCAGTATTACAGCTGATCTACCCCCTAACAATAAGGAGTATCCCAGCTGATACTATAAAAGCAGAATAGTTTACCTGGCATTATTGAAAAACGATCCCGTCTCCATTTGTTATTCCAGTGCATATGGATGACGTGTATTTATCCCCTGTTCCTATTCCTGCTATTTGATAACGGGCCTTTCTAAATCTAAACTCATTTTACATATTAGTAAAGATAAGATTCAATTTGAGAATATCTGATGGGTGAAAATATGATCACTTGATGAGAGAACAGAGTTTGAAGCCCTCATGTAAGGAACGGGGAGAGTTTTTTTGCGACTTTCTCACGTCATCAATAGCCTGTAGTGACATCACGCAGCCCATATGCTTTGATTTCTAACACATTCTAAGGTTTGTATCATTCACAACTAAAGTTGCCAAGTAACTTTTAAATCTCGCATATAGGACCTGTTGTTAATTATCACTGTTACGCTGAGCCAACATAGCACTCTCTCCGGAATGAGAAAAATACGTTCAAATAAATTCCTCTTACTATAAAATCATATAATATCAAGTAATGGCATGAGACTTATAAACATATCTAGTCTGCTGAATGAACAAGCCTACAGCCTATGGCATGGAGCATAGCCAGATAACATACAGTACGCCAATTTCATATCCTGTTCTTCTGTAATCAAATGTATTCATTTCATAATGTTTCTTTAGACCTGCCTAAAATAAATAATGGATTTATTGTGATGGTGTATAGTAAATGGATTTATTGTGATGGTGTATATTAAAT
Organism: Salvelinus namaycush; assembly: GCF_016432855.1. Taxonomy (NCBI): domain Eukaryota; kingdom Metazoa; phylum Chordata; class Actinopteri; order Salmoniformes; family Salmonidae; genus Salvelinus; species Salvelinus namaycush. The sequence continues at coordinate 4,248,146 of NC_052311.1, forward strand.
GGATTTATTGTAGTTTTTTAAATGTAGATGTTTCACACCAGCGGCTTGTATGTGTGGAGACCTGAAGATGCTAAAAGTGTTTGTTAATTAACAGTAAATTACCATGAGACCGGTAATTAACCATCTGAGAAAATGTTAGGACCTCCACAGCCCTGGGTGAGTCAGTTCTCAGTCAGATCTGTCAACAGGTAGAGGTGAGTCAGATCTGTCAACAGGTAGAGGTGAGTCAGATCTGTCAACAGGTAGAGGTGAGTCAGTTCTCAGTCAGATCTGTCAACAGGTGCAGGTGAGTCAGTTCTCAGTCAGTTCTGTCAACAGGTAGAGGTGAGTCAGTCTCATCCAGATCTGTCAACAGGTAGAGGTGAGTCAGTTCTCAGTCAGATCTGTCAACAGGTAGAGGTGAGTCAGATCTGTCAACAGGTAGAGGTGAGTCAGATCTGTCAACAGGTAGAGTTGAGTCAGATCTGTCAACAGGTAGAGGTGAGTCAGTTCTCAGTCAGATCTGTCAACAGGTGCAGGTGAGTCAGTTCTCCGTCAGATCTGTCAACAGGTAGAGGTGAGTCAGTTCTCAGTCAGATCTGTCAACAGGTAGAGGTGAGTCAGTTCTCAGTCAGATCTGTCAACGGGTGCAGGTGAGTCAGTTCACCGTCAGATCTGTCAACAGGTAGAGGTGAGTCAGATCTGTCAACAGGTGGAGGTGAGTCAGTCTCAGTCAGATCTGTCAACAGGTAGAGGTGAGTCATTCTCAGTCAGATCTGTCAACAGGTAGAGGTGAGTCAGTTCTCAGTCAGATCTGTCAACAGGTGGAGGTGAGTCAGATCTGTCAACAGGTGGAGGTGAGTCAGATATGTCAACAGGTGGAGGTGAGTCAGTTCTCAGTCAGATCTGTCAACAGGTAGAGGTGAGTCAGTTCTCATCCAGATCTGTCAACAGGTAGAGGTGAGTCAGTCTCATCCAGATCTGTCAACAGGTAGAGGTGAGTCAGATCTCACCCAGATCTGTCAACAGGTAGAGGTGAGTCAGTCTCATCCAGATCTGTCAACAGGTAGAGGTGAGTCAGTTCTCATCCAGATCTGTCAACAGGTAGAGGTGAGTCAGATCTGTCAACAGGTGGAGGTGAGTCAGATCTGTCAACAGGTGGAGGTGAGTCAGATCTGTCAACAGGTAGAGGTGAGTCAGTCTCATCCATATCTGTCAACAGGTAGAGGTGAGTCAGTTCTCAGTCAGATCTGTCAACAGGTAGAGGTGAGTCAGTCTCATCCAGATCTGTCAACAAGTAGAGGTGAGTCAGTCTCATCCAGATCTGTCAACAGGTAGAGGTGAGTCAGATCTGTCAACAGGTAGAGGTGAGTCAGTTCTCATCCAGATCTGTCAACAGGTAGAGGTGAGTCAGTTCTCATCCAGATCTGTCAACAGGTAGAGGTGAGTCAGTCTCATCCAGATCTGTCAACAGGTAGAGATGAGTCAGTTCTCATCCAGATCTGTCAACAGGTAGAGGTGAGTCAGTCTCATCCAATTCTGTCAACAGGTAGAGGTGAGTCAGTCTCATCCAGATCTGTCAACAGGTAGAGGTGAGTCAGTTCTCAGTCAGATCTGTCAACAGGTATAGGTGAGTCAGTTCTCATCCAGATCTGTCAACAGGTAGAGGTGAGTCAGATCTGTCAACAGGTAGAGGTGAGTCAGTTCTCATCCAGATCGGTCAACAGGTGGAGGTGAGTCAGTTTCAGTCAGATCTGTCAACAGGTGAAGGTGAGTCAGTACTCAGTCAGATCTGTCAACAGATAGAGGGGAGTCTGTGACTAGTGAACTATATCTCTGTACAGCTGACCCTGTCACCCTCTGACTAGTGAACTATATCACTGTACAGCTGACCCTGTCACCCTCTGACTAGTGAACTATATCTCTGTACAGCTGACCCTGTCACCCTCTGACTAGTGAACTATATCTCTGTACAGCTGACCCTGTCACCCTCTGACTAGTACAGAGATATAGTTCACTAGTCAGAGGGTGACAGGGTCAGCTGTACAGAGATATAGTTCACTAGTCAGAGGGTGACAGGGTCAGCTGTACAGAGATATAGTTCACTAGTCGGAGGGTGACAGGGTCAGCTATACAGAGATATAGTTAACTAGTCAGAGGGTGACACGGTCAGCTGTGCAGAGATATAGTTAACTAGTCAGAGGGTGACAGGGTCAGCTGTACAGAGATATAGTTCACTAGTCAGAGGGTGACAGGGTCAGCTATACAGAGATATAGTTCACTAGTCAGAGGGTGACAGGGTCAGCTGTACAGAGATATAGTTCACTAGTCAGAGGGTGACAGGGTCAGCTGTACAGAGATATAGTTCACTAGTCGGAGGGTGACAGGGTCAGCTATACAGAGATATAGTTAACTAGTCAGAGGGTGACACGGTCAGCTGTGCAGAGATATAGTTAACTAGTCAGAGGGTGACAGGGTCAGCTGTACAGAGATATAGTTAACTAGTCAGAGGGTGACAGGGTCAGCTGTACAGAGATATAGTTAACTAGTCAGAGGGTGACAGGGTCAGATGTACAGCGATATAGTTAACTAGTCAGAGGGTGACAGGGTCAGCTGTACAGAGATATAGTTAACTAGTCAGAGGGTGACAGGGTCAGCTGTACAGAGATATAGTTAACTAGTCAGAGGGTGACAGGGTCAGATGTACAGCGATATAGTTAACTAGTCAGAGGGTGACAGGGTCAGCTGTACAGAGATATAGTTCACTAGTCAGAGGGTGACAGGGTCAGCTGTACAGAGATATAGTTTACTCGTCAGAGGGTGACAGGGTCAGCTGTGCAGAGATATAGTTCACTAGTCAGAGGGTGACAGGGTCAGCTGTACAGAGATATAGTTCACTAGTCAGAGGGTGACACGGTCAGCTGTGCAGAGATATAGTTAACTAGTCAGAGGGTGACACGGTCAGCTGTGCAGAGATATAGTTAACTAGTCAGAGGGTGACAGGGTCAGCTGTACAGCGATATAGTTCACTAGTCAGAGGGTGACAGGGTCAGCTGTGCAGAGATATAGTTAACTAGTCAGAGGGTGACAGGGTCAGCTGTACAGAGATATAGTTAACTAGTCAGAGGGTGACAGGGTCAGCTGTACAGAGATATAGTTCACTAGTCAGAGGGTGACAGGGTCAGCTGTACAGAGATATAGTTCACTAGTCAGAGGGTGACAGGGTCAGCTGTGCAGAGATATAGTTAACTAGTCAGAGGGTGACAGGGTCAGCTGTGCAGAGATATAGTTAACTAGTCAGAGGGTGACAGGGTCAGCTGTACAGAGATATAGTTAACTAGTCAGAGGGTGACAGGGTCAGCTGTACAGAGATATAGTTCACTAGTCAGAGGATGACAGGGTCAGCTGTGCAGAGATATAGTTAACTAGTCAGAGGGTGACAGGGTCAGCTGTACAGCGATATAGTTAACTAGTCAGAGGGTGACAGGGTCAGCTGTACAGAGATATAGTTCACTAGTCAGAGGGTGACACGGTCAGCTGTGCAGAGATATAGTTAACTAGTCAGAGGGTGACAGGGTCAGCTGTACAGCGATATAGTTAACTAGTCAGAGGGTGACAGGGTCAGCTGTGCAGAGATATAGAAAACTAGTCAGAGGGTGACAGGGTCAGCTGTACAGAGATATAGTTAACTAGTCAGAGGGTGACAGGGTCAGCTGTACAGAGATATAGTTCACTAGTCAGAGGGTGACAGGGTCAGCTGTACAGAGATATAGTTCACTAGTCAGAGGGTGACAGGGTCAGCTGTACAGAGATATAGTTCACTAGTCAGAGGGTGACAGGGTCAGCTGTACAGAGATATAGTTCACTAGTCAGAGGGTGACAGGGTCAGCTGTACAGAGATATAGTTCACTAGTCAGAGGGTGACAGGGTCAGCTGTACAGTGATATAGTTCACTAGACAGAGGGTGACAGGGTCAGCTGTACAGAGATATAGTTCACTAGTCAGAGGGTGACAGGGTCAGCTGTACAGAGATATAGTTAACTAGTCAGAGGGTGACAGGGTCAGCTGTGCAGAGATATAGTTAACTAGTCAGAGGGTGACAGGGTCAGCTGTACAGAGATATAGTTCACTAGTCAGAGGGTGACAGGGTCAGCTGTACAGAGATATAGTTCACTAGTCAGAGGGTGACAGGGTCAGCTGTGCAGAGATATAGTTAACTAGTCAGAGGGTGACAGGGTCAGCTGTACAGAGATATAGTTAACTAGTCAGAGGGTGACAGGGTCAGCTATACAGAGATATAGTTCACTAGTCAGAGGGTGACAGGGTCAGCTGTGCAGAGATATAGTTTACTCGTGTGTATCCCTTTAATGCTGTCAGTATGGATACATCCATATGGAAACATATTCCCTATATAGTGCGCTACTTTTGAAAAAGGCCTAAAGTAGTGTACTATATATGGAATATGGTGCCATTTGGGGCAGATCCCCATAGCATCACCCAGCCCTGTGTGACAGTAATGGCTGACTGGAATGGAACGCTGGTTTAATACTCTCCATCCCTCAGCCCTGTGTGACAGTAATGGCCGACTGAGGTGGAACCCTGGTTTAATGCTCCTCATCCCTCAGCCCTGTGTAACAGTAATGGCCGACTGGGGTAGAACGCTGGTTTAATACTCTCCATCCCTCAGCCCTGTGTGACAGTAATGGCCGACTGGGGTGGAACCCTGGTTTAATGCTCTCCATCCCTCAGCCCTGTGTGACAGTAATGGCCGACAGGTGTATCGCTGGTTTAATGCTCTTCATCCCTCAGCCCTGTGTGACAGTAATGGTCGACGGGGGTGGAACCCTGGTTTAATGCTCTCCATCCCTCAGCCCTGTGTGACAGTAATGGCCGACAGGTGTATCGCTGGTTTAATACTCTCCATCCCTCAGCCCTGTGTGACAGTAAAGGCCGACTGGGGTGGAACCCTGGTTTAATGCTCTCCATCCCTCAGCCCTCTGTGACAGAAATGGCCGACAGGTGGAACCCTAGTTTAATACCATCCATCCCTCAGCCCTGTGTGACAGTAATGGCCGACAGGTGGAACCCTAGTTTAATACTCTCCATCCCTCAGCCCTGTGTGACAGTAATGGCCGACTGGGGAGGAACCCTGGTTTAATGCTCTCCATCCCTCAGCCCTCTGTGACAGAAATGGCCGACAGGTGGAACCCTAGTTTAATACCATCCATCCCTCAGCCCTGTGTGACAGTAATGGCCGACAGGTGGAACGCTGGTTTAATACTCTCCATCCCTCAGCCCTGTGTGACAGTAATGGCCGACAGGTGGAACGCTGGTTTAATACTCTCCATCCCTCAGCCCTGTGTGACAGTAATGGCCGACTGAGGTGGAACCCTGGTTTAATACTCTCCATCCCTCAGCCCTGTGTGACAGTAATGGCCGACTGAGGTGGAACCCTGGTTTAATGCTCTCCATCCCTCAGCCCTGTGTGACAGTAATAGCCGACAGGTGGAACGCTGGTTTAATGCTCTCCATCCCTCTCAACACTATTCATCCTTTATTAAACAGTAAACTCCCTGTGAGTCCCAATGGCACCCTATTCCCTATTTAGTGCGCTGACCAGGATCCATAGTTCACTGTAGAGTGAATAGGGTCCCATTTGGGACGCATTCTCTATTTCCCGTTAGTCTGGGCCCGGAGAACCACAGGGTAGCTAACTAGTCATTCAGACCATCAGATTAAGTGATCTCTGTGTTATTCATCAACTCCTGAGGAGAGGAAAGTGTTCCAAAAAGTGTTTGTCTTCCCTCCTCTCTTCCCTTTCCTCTGTTTCCCAACTGGTGTCGTCCTCCTCTGCCTGCATACGGATGCGGCTCAGAAACAATCTGTTCCTCTTTCATTCATAATAAATGATTTAGCTATGCGACTGACTTGGCCATCAAGAGAACGTGTTAAAACAAACTGTTAAAAGCTCATTTTAAAAAATCTAAAGGATTTACCTATGGATGCTAGTTGCTAGCTATTCTCTGGTGTGAGGTTTGTGTGAAAGGCTTTGTTATTCTGAAGAGAAGCATAGTATACCTTATGTGGGGTAATGCTAATTTACTATGCTAATGAAAGTCAGGCCTACTGTGTGTGTGTGTGTGCGTGCGTGCGTGCGTGTGTGTGTGTGCGCGCGTGTGTATCTTCCCAGAAGCCTCCCTGCTAGGAGGAGATGGAAGAGTTCTTTATCTCTGTTCTGTAACACTTCAGGGAGAAAGGAGGGAGAAACACAGCTCACTAATAATGCATCACAACAACAGAGGACTGACTGGCTGCATGGGGCCGCTACAACAGTTCTGGTGTGACCTGAATTTTTCTGTTGTTGCTGCATTGCATCCAGTTATCTCTCTCCAAGATGATATGATCAAACAGAGGACTGTGATTCTGCCGGTGGGTTCTATGGTGGTGGCATAGCAACACTGCCTTCAGCCTAAATCTCCTTTTAGAGTTTGACAGATACCCTCATTTATAAACTGATAATTGTTCTCCTGAGATATTTATTTTTCTCTGTTGTTTCTTTGACAACCGTTTCAATGTATGTTGGTTTTTGCCTGTGTGTTAGATTGTGTTGACAGTATAATTGACTTGGTGATGTGTACAGTAGGCAGAGTGTTGCAGTACTTAGTTGAAACATATGCCAAAGCCATCCATATTTTAACAGATCTCAATGGTCTTTTTGCTGGGGAGTGCAGGACAGGACAGGGAGGTCTCTAGTGACTTGTGGACGTGCACTTAGACACTTCCTGCTTTTTGAATCCTGATTAATCTGTCAGGCTGGTGGAGAGACCAGCACTAATCACTGCTGTGACAAACAACAGCCTCTCACCATGGATCCCGTTTAATCTGTCAGGCTGGAAGAGAGATCAGCACTAATCACTGCTGTGACAAACAACAGCCTCTCACCATGGATCCCGTTTAATCTGTCAGGCTGGAAGAGAGACCAGCACTAATCACTGCTGGGACAAACAACAGCCTCTCACCATGAATCCCGTTTAATCTGTCAGGCTGGAAGAGAGACCAGCACTAATCACTGCTGGGACAAACAACAGCCTTTCACCATGGATCCCGTTTAATCTGTCAGGCTGGAAGAGAGACCAGCACTAATCACTGCTGGGACAAACAACAGCCTTTCACCATGGATCCCGTTTAATCTGTCAGGCTGGAAGAGAGACCAGCACTAATCACTGCTGGGACAAACAACAGCCTCTCACCATGGATCCCGTTTAATCTGTCAGGCTGGAAGAGAGACCAGCACTAATCACTGCTGGGACAAACAACAGCCTCTCACCATGAATCCCGTTTAATCTGTCAGGCTGGAAGAGAGACCAGCACTAATCACTGCTGGGACAAACAACAGCCTCTCACCATGGATCCCGTTTAATCTGTCAGGCTGGAAGAGAGACCAGCACTAATCACTGCTGGGACAAACAACAGCCTCTCACCATGGATCCCGTTTAATCTGTCAGGCTGGAAGAGAGATCAGCACTAATCACTGCTGTGACAAACAACAGCCTCTCACCATGGATCCCGTTTAATCTGTCAGGCTGGAAGAGAGACCAGCACTAATCACTGCTGGGACAAACAACAGCCTCTCACCATGAATCCCGTTTAATCTGTCAGGCTGGAAGAGAGACCAGCACTAATCACTGCTGGGACAAACAACAGCCTTTCACCATGGATCCCGTTTAATCTGTCAGGCTGGAAGAGAGACCAGCACTAATCACTGCTGGGACAAACAACAGCCTTTCACCATGGATCCCGTTTAATCTGTCAGGCTGGAAGAGAGACCAGCACTAATCACTGCTGGGACAAACAACAGCCTCTCACCATGGATCCCGTTTAATCTGTCAGGCTGGAAGAGAGACCAGCACTAATCACTGCTGGGACAAACAACAGCCTCTCACCATGAATCCCGTTTAATCTGTCAGGCTGGAAGAGAGACCAGCACTAATCACTGCTGGGACAAACAACAGCCTCTCACCATGGATCCCGTTTAATCTGTCAGGCTGGAAGAGAGACCAGCACTAATCACTGCTGGGACAAACAACAGCCTCTCACCATGAATCCCGTTTAATCTGTCAGGCTGGAAGAGAGACCAGCACTAATCACTGCTGGGACAAACAACAGCCTCTCACCATGAATCCCGTTTAATCTGTCAGGCTGGAAGAGAGACCAGCACTAATCACTGCTGGGACAAACAACAGCCTCTCACCATGGATCCCGTTTAATCTGTCAGGCTGGAAGAGAGACCAGCACTAATCACTGCTGGGACAAACAACAGCCTCTCACCATGGATCCCGTTTAATCTGTCAGGCTGGAAGAGAGACCAGCACTAATCACTGCTGGGACAAACAACAGCCTCTCACCACGACTTCTTCGCTCCTCTCTGCACCGTTCTTCTCACTTTAAAGGCCCAACTAAACAAAACGGAAGCTTATTTTCTTGCTATAAATCAATGGGTATACATCATTCATTTAAATGATCAAGAACGGTTTAAATATCACCTTTAAAAGAACCCAGGCCCTCACTGTTATCTGGGGCTCCTTCCTGTTTTCTGCTCTCTTCCACCTTTTACACAGGTGAAGTCGGTAGTGTACATATACCTTAGCCAAATACATTTAAACTCAGTTTTTCACAATTCCTGACATTTAATCCCAGCCCTGTTTTAGTTCAGTTAGGATCACCACTTTATTTTAAGAATGTGAAATGTCAGAATAATAGTAGAGAGAATTATTTATTTCAGCTTTTATTTCTTTCATCATATTCCCAGTGGGTCAGAAGTTTATATACACTCAATTTGTATTTGGTAGCATTGCCTTTAAATTGTTTAACTTGGGTCAAACATTTTCGGGGTAGCCTTCCACAAGCTTCCCACAATAAGTTGGGTGAATTTTGGCCCATTCCTCCTGACAGAGCTGGTGTAACTGAGTCAGATTTGTAGGCCTCCTTGCTCGCACACGCTTTATCAGTTCTGCCCACAACTTTTCTATAGGATTGAGGTCAGGGCTTTGTGATGGCCACTCCAATACCTTGACTTTGTTGTCCTTAAGCCATTTTGCCACAACTTTGGAAGTATGCTTGGGGCCATTGTCCATTTGGAAGACCCATTTGCGACCAAGCTTTAACTTCCTGACTGATGTCTTGAGATGTTGCTTCAATATTTCTACGAATTTTCCATCCTCATGATGCCATCTATTTTGTGAAGTGCACCAGACCCTCCTGCAGCAAAGCACCCCAACAACATGATGCTGCCAACACCGGGATGGTGTTCTTCGGCTTGCAAGCATCCCCCTTTATTCTCCAAACATAACGATGGTCATTATAGCCAAACAGTTCTATTTTTGTTTCATCAGACCAGAGGACATTTCTCCAAAAAGTACGATCTTGTTCCCATGTGCAGTTGCAAACCATAGTCTGGCTTTTTTATGGCGGTTTTGGAGCAGTGGCTTCTTCCTTGTTGAGCGGCCTTTCAGGTTATGTCGATATAGGACTCGTTTTACTTTGGATATAGATACTTTTGTACCTGTTTCCTCCAGCATCTTCACACGGTCCTTTGCTGTTGTTCTGGGAATGATTTGCACTTTTCGCACCAAAGTACATTCATCTCTAGGAGACAGAACACATCTCCTTCCTGAGCGGTATGACGGCTGTGTGGTCCAATGGTGTTTATACGTGCATACTATTGTTTGTACAGATGAACGTGGTACCTTCAGGTGTTTGGAAATTGCTCCCAAGGATGAACCAGACTTTTGGAGGTCTACAATTTCTTTTCTGAGGTCTTGGCTGATTCCTTTTGATTTTCCCATGATGTCAAGCAAAGAGGCACTGAGTTTGAAGGTAGGCCTTGAAACACATTCACAGTTACACCTCCAATTGACTCAAATGATGTCAATTAGCCTATCAGAAACTTCTAAAGCCATTTTCCAAGCTGTTTAAAGGCACAGTCAACGTAGTGTATGTAAACTTCTGACCCACTGGAATTGTGATACAGTGAATTATAAGTTAAATAATCTGTCTGTAATCAATTTTTCGAAAAAATTACTTGTGTCATGCACAAAGTAGATGTACTAACTTGCCGAAACTGTCTCCCTGTGTGTGAGTAGATATCAGTGTTTTCAGTGAGACGTGGTGCTACTGCTGTTGTGGTTTAATGATAGAGTTGAGATCGTTAATAAAACATGATACTCCCCAGTTAGTAGCTATATGAGATCAGACCCAACTAGTAACTATATGAGATCAGACCCAGCTAGTAGCTATATGAGATCAGACCCAACTAGTAACTATATGAGATCAGACCCAGCTAGTAGCTATATGAGATCAGACCCAACTAGTAACTATATGAGATCAGACCCGGCTAGTAACTATATGAGATCAGCCCCAGCTAGTAGCTATATGAGATCAGACCCAGCTAGTAGCTATATGAGATCAGACCCGGCTAGTAGCTATATGAGATCAGACCCGGCTAGTAGCTATATGAGATCAGACCCGGCTAGTAACTATATGAGATCAGACCCAGCTAGTAGCTATATGAGATCAGACCCAGCTAGTAGCTATATGAGATCAGACCCAGCTAGTAGCTATATGAGATCAGACCCGGCTAGTAGCTATATGAGATGAGACCCAGCTAGTAGCTATATGAGATCAGACCCAGCTAGTAACTATATGAGATGAGACCCAGCTAGTAACTATATGAGATGAGACCCAACTAGTAGCTATATGAGATCAGACCCAGCTAGTAACTATGTGAGATATGAGTATCCTTCATTCGTTACCAGCATCGGTAGCTAGACATGTTCTTCCACCTCATTACTGTATAATAACTCTAGAATTGTCTTATGTTGTCTTTTTTAATGTCCACGCCATCTCTCTCCAACTCTTCCTTATAAGAACCCTACCCAGTGCATTTCAGAAAATTGCTAGTGCATTTTAGCCAAGGGGGCCGGGCTCCCTCGGTTGCCATTATGTGTCAGAACAGAGTAATACATCTCTCCAGTGAACGATAAAACATTAATCCAGCCTAGGATTTAGTGGTAGAGACCAAGCGGCCAGGGAGGTGGCTCAAGGAGCGTGTGGTTCAGGTGTCAAGATGAATCATGTCTGGGAGGGGAAAGTCCTCCACTAGAGGTCAGAGTGAATCATGTCAGGGTTAGGGTTAGGGAAAGTCTTCCAGTAGAGGTCAGAGTGAATCATATCGGGGTTAGTGTTAGGGAAAGTCCTCACCTAGAGGTCAGAGTGAATCATGTCAGGGTTAGGGAAAGTCTTCACCTAGAGGTCAGAGTGAATCATGTCGGGGTTAGGGTTAGGGAAAGTCCTCACCTAGAGGTCAGAGTGAATCATGTCGGGGTTAGGGTTAGGGAAAGTCCTCACCTAGAGGTCAGAGTGAATCATGTCGGGGTTAGGGTTAGGGAAAGTCTTTCAGTAGAGGTCAGAGTGAATCATGTCGGGGTTAGGGAAAGTCCTCACCTAGAGGTCAGAGTGAATCATATCGGGGTTAGGGTTAGGGAAAGTCCTCACCTAGAGGTCAGAGTGAATCATGTCGGGGTTAGGGTTAGGGAAAGTCCTCACCTAGAGGTCAGAGTGAATCATATCGGGGTTAGGGTTAGGGAAAGTCCTCACCTAGAGGTCAGAGTGAATCATTTCGGGGTTAGGGTTAGGGAAAGTCCTCACCTAGAGGTCAGAGTGAATCATGTCGGGGTTAGGGTTAGGGAAAGTCCTCACCTAGAGGTCAGAGTGAATCATGTCGGGGTTAGGGTTAGGGAAAGTCCTCACCTAGAGGTCAGAGTGAATCATGTCGGGGTTAGGGTTAGGGAAAGTCTTCCAGTAGAGGTCAGAGTGAATCATGTCGGGGTTAGGGTTAGGGAAAGTCCTCATCTAGAGGTCAGAGTGAATCATGTCGGGGTTAGGGTTAGGGAAAGTCTTCCAGTAGAGGTCAGAGTGAATCATGTCGGGGTTAGGGTTAGGGAAAGTCCTCACCTAGAGGCGTTATGAGTGACTGGTGACTGGAGCTCAATTCTTGTGGTGTGGTTCCACCGAGGTCAAAATAGCCGATATTTCAATGCCGATTTTCAAAAATGTTTAGATAAAAGGCATATATTTCTTCCAATGCCTGCCTGGAGATCAGACAGACGGGGAAGATTTCAGAAGAGAAATGATCCCTGAGCATTCGGGACAATATTAGTGAGGATATCTGGTTCAGTGTTTCAGTGGGGTGTAGGCAGTGGGATGATATATACCTGGTTCAGTGTTTCAGTGGGATGATATATACCTGGTTCAGTGTTTCAGTGGGGTGTAGGCAGTGGGATGATATATACCTGGTTCAGTGTTTCAGTGGGGTGTAGGCAGTGGGATGATATATACCTGGTTCAGTGTTTCAGTGGGATGATATATACCTGGTTCAGTGTTTCAGTGGGGTGTAGGCAGTGGGATGATATATACCTGGTTCAGTGTGTCAGTGGGGTGTAGGCAGTGGGATGATATATACCTGGTTCAGTGTTTCAGTGGGGTGTAGGCAGTGGGATGATATATACTTGGTTCAGTGTTTCAGTGGGGTGTAGGCAGTGGGATGATATATACCTGGTCAGTGTTTCAGTGGGGTGTAGGCAGTGGGATGATATATACCTGGTTCAGTGTTTCAGTGGGGTGTAGGCAGTGGGATGATATATACCTGGTTCAGTGTTTCAGTGGGGTGTAGGCAGTGGGATGATATATATCTGGTTCAGTGTGTCAGTGGGGTGTAGGCAGTGGGATGATATATACCTGGATCAGTGTTTCAGTGGGGTGTAGGCAGTGGGATGATATATACCTGGTTCAGTGTTTCAGTGGGGTGTAGGCAGTGGGATGATATATACCTAGTCAGTGTTTCAGTGGGATGATATATACCTGGTTCAGTGTTTCAGTGGGGTGTAGGCAGTGGGATGATATATACCTGGTTCAGTGTTTCAGTGGGGTGTAGGCAGTGGGATGATATATACCTGGTTCAGTGTTTCAGTGGGATGATATATACCTGGTTCAGTGTTTCAGTGGGGTGTAGGCAGTGGGATGATATATACCTAGTCAGTGTTTCAGTGGGATGATATATACCTGGTTCAGTGTTTCAGTGGGGTGTAGGCAGTGGGATGATATATACCTGGTTCAGTGTTTCAGTGGGATGATATATACCTGGTTCAGTGTTTCAGTGGGGTGTAGGCAGTGGGATGATATATACCTGGTTCAGTGTTTCAGTGGGGTGTAGGCAGTGGGATGATATATACCTGTTTCAGTGTTTCAGTGGGATGATATATACCTGGTTCAGTGTTTCAGTGGGGTGTAGGCAGTGGGATGATATATACCTGGTTCAGTGTGTCAGTGGGGTGTAGGCAGTGGGATGATATATACCTGGTTCAGTGTTTCAGTGGGGTGTAGGCAGTGGGATGATATATACTTGGTTCAGTGTTTCAGTGGGGTGTAGGCAGTGGGATGATATATACCTGGTCAGTGTTTCAGTGGGGTGTAGGCAGTGGGATGATATATACCTAGTCAGTGTTTCAGTGGGATGATATATACCTGGTTCAGTGTTTCAGTGGGGTGTAGGCAGTGGGATGATATATACCTGTTTCAGTGTTTCAGTGGGGTGTAGGCAGTGGGATGATATATATCTGGTTCAGTGTGTCAGTGGGGTGTAGGCAGTGGGATGATATATACCTGGATCAGTGTTTCAGTGGGGTGTAGGCAGTGGGATGATATATACCTAGTCAGTGTTTCAGTGGGATGATATATACCTGGTTCAGTGTTTCAGTGGGGTGTAGGCAGTGGGATGATATATACCTGGTCAGTGTTTCAGTGGGGTGTAGGCAGTGGGATGATATATACCTAGTCAGTGTTTCAGTGGGATGATATATACCTGGTTCAGTGTTTCAGTGGGGTGTAGGCAGTGGGATGATATATACCTCGTTCAGTGTTTCAGTGGGGTGTAGGCAGTGGGATGATATATACCTCGTTCAGTGTTTCAGTGGGGTGTAGGCAGTGGGATGATATATACCTGGTTCAGTCTTTCAGTGGGATGATATATACCTGGTTCAGTGTTTCAGTGGGATGATAAATACCTGGTTCAGTGTTTCAGTGGGGTGTAGGCAGTGGGATGATATATACCTGGTTCAGTGTTTCAGTGGGGTGTAGGCAGTGGGATGATATATACCTGGTTCAGTGTTTCAGTGCGGTGTAGGCAGTGGGATGATATATACCTGGTTCAGTGTTTCAGTGGGGTGTAGGCAGTGGGATGATATATACCTGGTTCAGTGTTTCAGTGGGATGATATATACCTGTTTCAGTGTTTCAGTGGGGTGTAGGCAGTGGGATGATATATACCTGTTTCAGTGTTTCAGTGGGATGATATATACCTGTTTCAGTGTTTCAGTGGGGTGTAGGCAGTGGGATGATATATACCTGGTTCAGTGTTTCAGTGGGGTGTAGGCAGTGGGATGATATATACCTGGTTCAGAGTTTCAGTGGGGTGTAGGCAGTGGGATGATATATACCTGGTTCAGTGTTTCAGTGGGGTGTAGGCAGTGGGATGATATATACCTGGTTCAGTGTGTCAGTGGGGTGTAGGCAGTGGGATGATATATACCTGGTTCAGTGTTTCAGTGGGATGATATATACCTGATTCAGTGTTTCAGTGCGGTGATATATACCTGCTTCAGTGTTTCAGTGGGGTGTAGGCAGTGGGATGATATATACCTAGTTCAGTGTTTCAGTGGGATGATATATACCTAGTCAGTGTTTCAGTGGGATGATATATACCTGGTTCAGTGTTTCAGTGGGGTGTAGGCAGTGGGATGATATATACCTGGTTCAGTGTTTCAGTGGGGTGTAGGCAGTGGGATGATATATACCTGGTTCAGTGTTTCAGTGGAGTGTAGGCAGTGGGATGATATATACCTGGTTCAGTGTTTCAGTGGGATGATATATACCTGGTTCAGTGTTTCAGTGGGATGATATATACCTGGTTCAGTGTTTCACTGGGGTGTAGGCAGTGGGATGATATATACCTGGTTCAGTGTTTCAGTGGGATGATATATACCTGGTTCAGTGTTTCAGTGGGATGATATATACCTGGTTCAGTGTTTCAGTGGGGTGTAGGCAGTGGGATGATATATACCTGGTTCAGTGTTTCAGTGGGGTGTAGGCAGTGGGATGATATATACCTGGTTCAGTGTGTCAGTGGGGTGTAGGCAGTGGGATGATATATACCTGGTTCAGTGTTTCAGTGGGATGATATATACCTGGTTCAGTGTTTCAGTGGGATGATATATACCTGGTTCAGTGTTTCAGTGGGGTGTAGGCAGTGGGATGATATATACCTGGTTCAGTGTTTCAGTGGGGTGTAGGCAGTGGGATGATATATACCTGGTTCAGTGTGTCAGTGGGGTGTAGGCAGTGGGATGATATATACCTGGTTCAGTGTTTCAGTGGGGTGTAGGCAGTGGGATGATATATACCTGGTTCAGTGTGTCTGTGGGGTGTAGGCAGTGGGATGATATATACCTGGTTCAGTGTTTCAGTGGGGTGTAGGCAGTGGGATGATATATACCTGGTTCAGTGTTTCAGTGGGATGATATATACCTGGTTCAGTGTTTCAGTGGGGTGTAGACAGTGGGATGATATATACCTGGTTCAGTGTTTCAGTGGGATGATATATACCTGGTTCAGTGTTTTAGTGGGATGATATATACCTGGTTCAATGTTTCAGTGGGATGATATATACCTGGTTCAGTGTTTCAGTGGGGTGATATATACCTGGTTCAGTGTTTCAGTGGGGTGTAGGCAGTGGGATGATATATACCTGGTTCAGTGTTTCAGTGCAGTGATATATACCTGGTTCAGTGTTTCAGTGGGGTGATATATACCTGGTTCAGTGTTTCAGTGGGGTGATATATACCTGGTTCAGTGTTTCAGTGGGGTGTAGGCAGTGGGATGATATATACCTGGTTCAGTGTTTCAGTGCAGTGATATATACCTGGTTCAGTGTTTCAGTGGGGTGTAGGCAGTGGGATGATATATACCTGGTTCAGTGTTTCAGTGCAGTGATATATACCTGGTTCAGTGTTTCAGTGGGGTGTAGGCAGTGGGATGATATATACCTTGTTCAGTGTTTCAGTGGGATGATATATACCTGGTTCAGTGTTTCAGTGCGGTGATATATACCTGGTTCAGTGTTTCAGTGGGGTGTAGGCAGTGGGATGATATATACCTGGTTCAGTGTTTCAGTGGGATGATATATACCTAGTCAGTGTTTCAGTGGGATGATATATACCTGGTTCAGTGTTTCAGTGGGGTGTAGGCAGTGGGATGATATATACCTGGTTCAGTGTTTCAGTGGAGTGTAGGCAGTGGGATGATATATACCTGGTTCAGTGTTTCAGTGGGATGATATATACCTGGTTCAGTGTTTCAGTGGGATGATATATACCTGGTTCAGTGTTTCAGTGGGGTGTAGGCAGTGGGATGATATATACCTGGTTCAGTGTTTCAGTGGGGTGTAGGCAGTGGGATGATATATACCTGGTTCAGTGTTTCAGTGGGGTGTAGGCAGTGGGATGATATATACCTGGTTCAGTGTGTCAGTGGGGTGTAGGCAGTGGGATGATATATACCTGGTTCAGTGTTTCAGTGGGGTGTAGGCAGTGGGATGATATATACCTGGTTCAGTGTTTCAGTGGGATGATATATACCTGGTTCAGTGTTTCAGTGGGGTGTAGACAGTGGGATGATATATACCTGGTTCAGTGTTTCAGTGGGATGATATATACCTGGTTCAGTGTTTTAGTGGGATGATATATACCTGGTTCAGTGTTTCAGTGGGATGATATATACCTGGTTCAGTGTTTCAGTGGGATGATATATACCTGGTTCAGTGTTTCAGTGGGGTGTAGGCAGTGGGATGATATATACCTGGTTCAGTGTTTCAGTGGGGTGTAGGCAGTGGGATGATATATACCTGGTGGGGTGTAGGCAGTGGGATGATATATACCTGGTTCAGTGTTTCAGTGGGGTGTAGGCAGTGGGATGATATATACCTGGTTCAGTGTTTCACTGGGGTGTAGGCAGTGGGATGATATATACCTGGTTCAGTGTTTCAGTGGGATGATATATACCTGGTTCAGTGTTTCAGTGGGGTGATATATACCTGGTTCAGTGTTTCAGTGGGGTGTAGGCAGTGGGATGATATATACCTGGTTCAGTGTTTCAGTGCAGTGATATATACCTGGTTCAGTGTTTCAGTGGGGTGTAGGCAGTGGGATGATATATACCTGGTTCAGTGTTTCAGTGGGATGATATATACCTGGTTCAGTGTTTCAGTGCGGTGATATATACCTGGTTCAGTGTTTCAGTGGGATGATATATACCTGGTTCAGTGTTTCAGTGGGGTGTAGGCAGTGGGATGATATATACCTGGTTCAGTGTTTCAGTGGGATGATATATACCTGGTTCAGTGTTTCAGTGGGGTGTAGGCAGTGGGATGATATATACCTGGTTCAGTGTTTCAGTGCGGTGATATATACCTGATTCAGTGTTTCAGTGGGATGATATATACCTGGTTCAGTGTTTCAGTGGGATGATATATACCTGGTTCAGTGTTTCAGTGGCGTGTAGGCAGTGGGATGATATATACCTGGTTCAGTGTTTCAGTGCGGTGATATATACCTGGTTCAGTGTTTTAGTGGGGTGTAGGCAGTGGGATGATATATACCTGGTTCAGTGTTTCAGTGGGGTGTAGGCAGTGGGATGATATATACCTGGTTCAGTGTTTCAGTGGGGTGTAGGCAGTGGGATGATATATACCTGGTTCAGTGTTTCAGTGGGGTGTAGGCAGTGGGATGAGATTTGGTGATTCAGGGAGGATAAGAAGATTCTTCTGCCTCGTGAACAATCTGCCAATGTTATGTTGCTGAGCAGTAATCCACAGTGATGTTGGAGCATTTATATTATCCTTGTTAATTACCAACCGTTAATAAGATGGTTCTTATGGACTTAATGGAGTTTGTGTGTATGTGTAGGCTCGTGTGTGTGTGCGTCGTGTGTGTGTGTGTGTGTGTGTGTGTGTACGCTCGTGTGTGTGTGTATGTCGTGTGTGTGTGTGTGTGTGTGTGTGTGTGTGTGTGTGTGTGTGTGTGTGTGTGTGTGTGTGTGTGTGTGTGTGTGTGTGTGTGTGTGTACGCTCGTGTGTGTGTGTGTGTGTGTGTGTGTGTGCGCTCGTGTGTGTGCACTCGTGTGTGTGTGTGTGTGTGTGTGATTAACAAGGTTTAAGTGGATCTAACTGCTGTAATGACCTTTGTGGAGTGATGATCAGTGTTCGGGGGTGTTAGCTGGTGAACAGTTTGATACTCTGCAGTTTGATACAGAGTCACAACACTTGAAGTTCACAGAATATCACATTCTCATAATACATTATAATGTATAATAATATTTATTTTGAATGTGCAATGATTTTATCAAAAATAAATCATGCTCAGATCTGAACATGTGTTACCCGAACCACAGATGACAAATTAACTAGATACTGTACCTGAAGCTGAGGTGATGTCTCGGCTATCACAAAACAGTGTTGTTGATCTGAACTCTGTGTAAGTGTTTGTTTGGCCAGCATATTAAAGTCTACCTCAGGCGAACACAGCCGTTGACGAGGTCTCAGCTACAATGTTGTTGATCTGAACTCTGTGTAAGTGTTTGTTTGGCCAGCATATTAAAGTCTACCTCAGGCGAACACAGCCGTTGACGAGGTCTCAGCTACAGTGTTGTTGTTGTTGCTGTTTGAACCCTGTGTAAGTTTGGACACCGTGATAAAGTGTGCTATGCTTCTGTCCCCAGGTGAACACAGCGATGCACGAGGCCAAGCTAGTGGAGGAGTGTGATGAGCTTGTAGAGATCATACGCCAGAGGAAACAGATCATCGCTGTCAAGATCAAGGAGTCCAAGGTACAGTAGTCTTCTACACACTAACCCTTAATACTATACTGGACCCCTATGGTCCAAGGGACTGTAGTCTTCTACACACTAACCCTTAATACTACACTGGACCCCTATGGTCCAAGGGACTGTACTCCCTGGCTGCGTCTCAAACCATACTCTTCCACTTGCTGCATCAGAAATTACACCCTATTCCCTACAGAGGTTTTCAAAACGGGCAATTTGTTTACCATTTTCAAAGAGGTTTCGATAGAAAAAGTGAGTGGTGTCTCCAGTCTCTCCTACTATACACATTACAAAGCTGGATCTAATGTGCGTGCCAGCCTGTCTGAGTCACGGAGACGTTGTAGGTGACAGTTAAAACACTGCATTCACAACGTGTCACTGCAACTGCCACAGTGAGCGAGGGATTAGAAAAGAAAGACTTAGAGGGGACTTGTCACATAGCCTGTCACGACACTCCATGAGTGACATCAGAAGAACAGAAGTATCGGATCGCGAGGTGTTGTCTGAGGTTTCCGAAGAATAACAACGTAAAAATGTGTGGTCTGCGTATTTCTTGAGAACATAACTTTTCCCTTTGTCGCAACTGTGAGTTTTTAGTTGTGAAAGATCTTGTGATCTATGGCGCTGTTCAGTTCAAGGGTTCTCAAACTATTTTCGGCCCACGACCCCCATTTTGATATCTGAACATTTTTACGACCCCACCCATGTGAATTTTTTTTAAATGTAATTAACAGCCAATGTTTACTTTTATATTTGGGGCTATGACAGTCAATTGAAAAACATTCAAACAGTATTTCTGATTTGTCTTCTCAACTCACCATCACATACTGGTAATGTGGGGCTGTGACAGCCAATTGAAAATGAGTCTGACATAATGAGTACATTTATATGCACACTAATAATTCGATATTAAACTGATTATGGCCGATGGTCGAGTATGACATTAGTCATGTAAACACCTTACTCTGATTATCTTTAATCGGTGTGAGGTCATAATCGGAAGTAAGGATACACCGTTTAAAACACCTGGTTTTCTGAGAAATCTTTTGAATTATAAAGGAAACAGCTTAATTAGTAAACGGTTTAATTGGAGTTCCCGCCATGTATATGATCTGCTCATGTGTCAGCAGTGGGTAGCTCAAGCCTCCCTCTTATGCGCGAGTGAAGTGAGTTCGGAAAAAACTGAAAGTATGCTATCTTCTAAATAGTTTTCACTTTTCACATTCAAACGTTATATGTCCAAACTTAGAATCAAAAAGTATTTGTAAAAAAATATCGTGGCCACTGTGGTAGAATGTTTATTCTGCATTTATCAAAAGTTCTATCAGTAGCCTGATTTCAGATGTGTAAACAGGATTATTAGGGACATTTTGTCTTCTTACAACAAAGCATGTAACGTTTTAAACAAACTATTACATTACCCTGACTATCCACAACCAATATCTCTTATCTCTCCACCACTAATGAGATGGGTGTGGCTTGATGCATGTCGCGTCGGAGCTTCTCAAAGTCAGGGGGCGTGGTCGACAGGGCGCACCTCATGTCTGCTGTCACATCCAACCTGGATCCATATTTGGTTGTAGCCCTTTCCTGCAGTCAATGAGCAAAAACGCCCTCGTTGGTGGAATGTTATTCATATTTTTTATTAATAAAAACTATGTTTCAATGTCAAACAGTTTTGTTATATATTTTAATTTTTTTACCTTTATTTAAACTAGGCAAGTCAGTTAAGAACAAATTATTATTTTCAATGACGGCCTAGGAACAGTGGGTTAACTGCCTTGTTCAGGGGCAGAACGACGGAGTTTTACCTTGTCAGATCGGGGATTTGATCTTGCAACCTTTCAGTTACTAGTCCAATGATCTAACCACTAGGCTACCTGCTGACCCAAAATATAAAAAATATAAATATTTCAGTCTTCTGTGTTGTATATAAAGTGTAATATTGGGACGCAAACTCAAAATTGAATCCATCTCATCTCTATATCTGACATGGTACAGGTGTTTTCTTTTCTTAAGCCCATAACCATGTGTGTGAGGTGTATACTTTTGTTTCAAAGTAGATTTGTTTAAGACTACCCAGAAACACTCTGTGTGACCCTGATTTAGCCCACTGCAGTAATTAATCCAGACGAGAGCACTGAATCCAGCTTCACACAGATATGAGCTGGCGAAGGGTACCATGAGTTTTATGGAACTTTTAAGACATCCAACCATGAGTTCCCGAGTTGGATGACTGTTCAAATATATTTTTCCCAGTCGGAGCTCGTCTTTTCCCAGTTGACTTGAACACACTGAAGTCGGAAG
This sequence comes from Salvelinus namaycush, assembly GCF_016432855.1. NCBI lineage: Eukaryota > Metazoa > Chordata > Actinopteri > Salmoniformes > Salmonidae > Salvelinus > Salvelinus namaycush. The sequence continues at coordinate 4,269,422 of NC_052311.1, forward strand.
TCGGAGATTCCAGTTGTTTTGATTGTTTTGAACGTTGTTTTGAACGTTGTTTTGATTGTTTTGAACGTTGTTTCGAACGTTGTTTTGAACGTTGTTTTGAACGTTGTTTTGAACGTTGTTTTGAATGTTGTTTTGATCGTTGTTTTGAACGTTGTTTTGAACGTTGTTTTGAACGTTGTTTTGAACGTTGTTTTGAATGTTGTTTTGATCGTTGTTTTGAACGTTGTTTTGAACGTTGTTTTGAATGTTGTTTTGAACGTTGTTTTGAACGTTGTTTTGAACGTTGTTTTGAACGTTGTTTTGAACGTTGTTTTGATCGTTGTTTTGAACGTTGTTTTGAACGTTGTTTCGAACGTTGTTTTGAACGTTGTTTTGAACGTTGTTTTGAACGTTGTTTTGAATGTTGTTTTGATCGTTGTTTTGAACGTTGTTTTGAACGTTGTTTTGAATGTTGTTTTGAATGTTGTTTTGAACGTTGTTTTGAACGTTGTTTTGATTGATTTGAACGTTGTTTTGAACGTTGTTTTGAACGCGTCATTAATGCTCAGAGGGAGACGGCAGGTTATTCCCTTAGAGTCAGGAACCAAAACTCCACTGTAGTGACCGGTGACAGATCAATTAGCTGTCCGATTTCCCTTACGGGCATGTCAACTGAGCCAGGATCACAGTGAAACGGATTGGGAAGTAGGTTCCAAAGTGCTCTTCGAAGCGTTGGAGGTGAGCAGTCATCACTGGTGTGGGACACAGCAAGTCAACCATGTCAGTTTTATTTTACATCCGTTGTGAATGACACAATAGTTCCTCTCTCAATGTGAAACATCTTTTCAACACTCCTCCTCGATAACCACCAAGCCTCGATGTGAAATAGAACATTGTTATGCTCTGATAACCATATCTCCACATAGTTTTGTGAACAGGTGTGTGAGCAGTGTATGTGATTTGATGAAGTTTACAATCGAAGTTACCTGCTGCAGTATTTCTCAGAGTTCTGTGCTCAGCTCTTCTGCCGCCTATTGCTCTCAGTGTATCCACTACAGTGAGTGTATCCATTACAGTGGGTGTATCCACTACAGTGGGTGTATCCACTACAGTGAGTGTATCCATTACAGTGGGTGTATCCACTACAGTGGGTGTATCCACTACAGTGGGTGTATCCACTACAGTGAGTGTATCCATTACAGTGGGTGTATCCACTACAGTGGGTGTATCCATTACAGTGGGTGTATCCACTACAGTGGGTGTATCCACTACAGTGGGTGTATCCACTACAGTGAGTGTATCCATTACAGTGGGTGTATCCATTACAGTGGGTGTATCCATCAGAGTGGGTGTATCCATCAGAGTGGGTGTATCCATCAGAGTGGGTGTATCCATCAGAGTGGGTGTATCCACTACAGTGGGTGTATCCACTACGGTGGGTGTATCCACTACAGTGGGTGTATCCATTACAGTGGGTGTATCCACTACAGTGGGTGTATATGGCAGATGGAGACATATTCATAACTAGAGTGCAGAGTCCTGTCCTCCAACCCGCCCTAGATGGAGCCCCATCTGTGCAAAAGCCCACCATTCGATCCCATATGGAATCTGTTTTTCATCAATACGGCCACGCAGCCCACTGAACATCCCATATGGAATCTGTTTATCATCAATACAGCCACGCAGCCCACTGAACATCCCATATGGAATCTGTTTTTCATCAATACGGCCACGCAGCCCACTGAACATCCCATATGGAATCTGTTTTTCATCAATACAGCCACGCAGCCCACTGAACAGCCCATATGGAATCTGTTTTTCATCAATACGGCCATGCAGCCCACTGAACATCCCATATGGAATCTGTTTTTCATCAATACGGCCACGCAGCCCACTGAACATCCCATATGGAATCTGTTTTTCATCAATACGGCCACGCAGCCCACTGAACAGCCCATATGGAATCTGTTTTTCATCAATACGGCCACGCAGCCCACTGAACATCCCATATGGAATCTGTTTTTCATCAATACGGCCACGCAGCACACTGAACATCCCATATGGAATCTGTTTTTCATCAATACGGCCACGCAGCACACTGAACATCCTATATGGAATCTGTTTTTCATCAATACGGCCACGCAGCCCACTGAACATCCCATATGGAATCTGTTTTTCATCAATACGGCCACGCAGCCCACTGAACATCCCATATGGAATCTGTTTTTCATCAACACGGCCACGCAGCCCACTGAACATCCCATATGGAATCTGTTTTTCATCAATACGGCCACGCAGCCCACTGAACATCCCATATGGAATCTGTTTTTCATCAATACGGCCACGCAGCCCACTGAACATCCCATATGGAATCTGTTTTTCATCAATACGGCCACGCAGCCCACTGAACATCCCATATGGAATCTGTTTTTCATCAATACAGCCACGCAGCCCACTGAACAGCCCATATGGAATCTGTTTTTCATCAATACGGCCATGCAGCCCACTGAACATCCCATATGGAATCTGTTTTTCATCAATACGGCCACGCAGCCCACTGAACATCCCATATGGAATCTGTTTTTCATCAATACGGCCACGCAGCCCACTGAACAGCCCATATGGAATCTGTTTTTCATCAATACGGCCACGCAGCCCACTGAACATCCCATATGGAATCTGTTTTTCATCAATACGGCCACGCAGCACACTGAACATCCCATATGGAATCTGTTTTTCATCAATACGGCCACGCAGCACACTGAACATCCTATATGGAATCTGTTTTTCATCAATACGGCCACGCAGCCCACTGAACATCCCATATGGAATCTGTTTTTCATCAATACGGCCACGCAGCCCACTGAACATCCCATATGGAATCTGTTTTTCATCAATACGGCCACGCAGCCCACTGAACAGCCCATATGGAATCTGTTTTTCATCAATACGGCCACGCAGCCCACTGAACATCCCATATGGAATCTGTTTTTCATCAATACAGCCACGCAGCCCACTGAACATCCCATATGGAATCTGTTTTTCATCAATACGGCCACGCAGCACACTGAACATCCCATATGGAATCTGTTTTTCATCAATACGGCCACGGAGCCCACTGAACATCCCATATGGAATCTGTTTTTCATCAATACAGCCCACTGAACATCCCATATGGAATCTGTTTTTCATCAATACGGCCACGCAGCCCACTGAACAGCCCATATGGAATCTGTTTTTCATCAATACGGCCACGCAGCCCACTGAACATCCCATATGGAATCTGTTTTTCATCAATACGGCCACGCAGCCCACTGAACATCCCATATGGAATCTGTTTTTCATCAATACGGCCATGCAGCCCACTGAACATCCCATATGGAATCTGTTTTTCATCAATACGGCCACGCAGCCCACTGAACATCCCATATGGAATCTGTTTTTCATCAATACAGCCACGCAGCCCACTGAACATCCCATATGGAATCTGTTTTTCATCAATACGGCCACGCAGCACACTGAACATCCCATATGGAATCTGTTTTTCATCAATACGGCCACGGAGCCCACTGAACATCCCATATGGAATCTGTTTTTCATCAATACAGCCCACTGAACATCCCATATGGAATCTGTTTTTCATCAATACGGCCACGCAGCCCACTGAACAGCCCATATGGAATCTGTTTTTCATCAATACGGCCACGCAGCCCACTGAACATCCCATATGGAATCTGTTTTTCATCAATACGGCCACGCAGCCCACTGAACATCCCATATGGAATCTGTTTTTCATCAATACGGCCATGCAGCCCACTGAACATCCCATATGGAATCTGTTTTTCATCAATACGGCCATGCAGCCCACTGAACATCCCATATGGAATCTGTTTTTCATCAATACAGCCACGCAGCACACTGAACATCCCATATGGAATCTGTTTTTCATCAATACGGCCACGCAGCCCACTGAACATCCCATATGGAATCTGTTTTTCATCAATACGGCCATGCAGCCCACTGAACATCCCATATGGAATCTGTTTTTCATCAATACGGCCACGCAGCACACTGAACATGTCACGTTCCTGACCTATTTCTGTTAGTTTGTTGTATGTGTTAGTTGGTCAGGACGTGAGTTTGGGTGGGCATTCTATGTTTTCTGTTTCTATGTTGGTTTAAGGGTTGCCTGGTATGGCTCTCAATTAGAGGCAGGTGTTTGGCGTTTCCTCTAATTGAGAGTCATATTTAGGTAGGTTGTTTCACAGTGTTCGTGGTGGGTGGTTGTCTCCTGTGTCAGTGTTTGTCGCACCATACGGGACTGTTCGGTTTGTTTGTACATCGTTCTTTTTGTGTAGTCTATTTTCCCTGTTCGTGCGTTCTTAGTGTTATATGTAAGTTCGTATAGTTCAGGTTTGTCTACGTTTTCGTTTTGTTATTTTGTATCATTCCAAGTGTTTTTCCCGTGTTTCGTCGTTGTCCTAAATAAATATTATGTATTCACAATCTGCTGCATCTTGGTTCAATCCATGCTCCTCCTCTTCGGATGAAGAGGAGTACCGTTACAGAACCACCCACCAAATAACCAGAACCAAGCAGCGGTGTAACGGGAGGAACGGACAGCGCACGAAGCAGGATTTATGGTCTTGGGAGGAGATCATGGAAGGAAAAGGACCATGGGCTAAAGTGGAGGTGAATCGCCGCCCATGGGAACAGCTGGAGGCAGCTCGGAGAGCGGAGGAAACGGGAGAGAGGAACCGGCATTATGAGGGGACGCGTCTGGCACGGAAGCCCGAAAATCCCGTGAGTACTACCCAAAAATTTCTTGGGGGGGGGCTAAGAGGTAGTGGGCCAAGGGCAGGTAGGAGACCTGCGCCCACTTCCCAGGCTAACCGTGGAGAGCGGGAGTACGGGCAGACACCGTGTTACGCAGTAGAGCGCACGGTGTCTCCTGTACGTGTGCATAGCCCAGTGCGGGTTATTCCACCTCCCCGCACTGGTAGGGCTAGATTGGGCATTGAGCCAAATGTCATGAAGCCGGCCCTTCATATCTGGCCACCAGTACGTCTCCTCGGGCCGGCTTACATGGCACCAGCCTTACGCATGGTGTCCCCGGTTCGCCTACATAGCCCGGTGCGGGTTATTCCACCTCCCCGCACTGGTCGGGCGACGGGGAGCATTCAACCAGTTAAGGTTGGGCAGGCTCAATGCTCAAGGGAGCCAGTACGCTTGCACGGTCCAGTATTTCCGGCACTACCTCCCCGCCCCAGCCCAGTACCACCAGTGCCTACACTACGCACCAGGCTTCCAGTGCGTCTCCAGAGCCCTGTTCCTCCTCCACGCACTCTCTCGATGGTGCGTGTCTCCAGCCCAGTGCCTCCAGTTCCGGCACCACGCACTAAGCCACCTGTGCGTCTCCAGAGCCCTGTACACACTGTTCCTTCTCCCCGTACTCGTCCTGATGTGCGTGCACTCAGCCCGGTGCCACCAGTGCCGGTACCACGCACCAGGCAAATAGTACGCTTTGAGAGTCCAGTGTGCCCTGTCCCTGCTCCCCGCACTAGGCTTGAAGTGCGTGTCTCCAGTCCGGTGCCTCCAGTTCCGGCACCACGCACCAGGCCTACAGTGCGTCTCAGCCGGCCAGAGTCTGCCGTCTGCCCAACGGCGCCTGAACTGTCCGTCTGCCAAGCGCCGCATGAACTGCTCGTCTGTATTGAGCCTTCAAAGCCGCCCGTCTGCCATGAGCCTGCAAAGCCGCCCGTCTGCCATGAGCCTACAGAGCCTTCCGCCAGACTGGAGCCGCTAGAGCCTTCCGCCAGACAGGAGCCGCTAGAGCCTTCCACCAGACAGGAGCAGCCAAAGCCTTCCGCGAGACAGGATCAGTCTGAGCCATCCGTCTCCGCAGCGCCATCTGAGCCATCCGTCCCCTCAGCGCCGTCTGAGCCATCCGTCTCCCCAGCGCCGTCTGAGCCATCCGTCTCCCCAGCGCCGTCTGAGCCATCCGTCTGTCCCGAGCCATTAGAGCCGCCCGTCTGTCCCGAGCCGTCAGAGCCGTTAGTCAGTCAGGAGCCGCTAGAGCCATTCGTCAGTCAGGATCTGCCAGAGCCGCCAACCAGACAGGATCTGCCAGAGCCGCCAACCAGACAGGATCTGCCAGAGCCGCCAACCAGACAGGATCTGCCAGAGCCGCCAACCAGACAGGATCTGCCAGAGCCGCCAACCAGACAGGATCTGCCAGAGCCGCCAGCCAGCCATGAGCGTCCAGAGCCGTCAGCCAGCCATGAGCGTCCAGAGCCGTCAGCGAGCCATGAGCGTCCAGAGCCGTCAGCCAGCCATGAGCGTCCAGAGCCGTCAGCCAGCCATGAGCGTCCAGAGCCGCCAGCCAGCCATGAGCGTCCAGAGCCGTCAGCCAGTCATGAGCTGCCCCTCAGCCCAGAGCGGCCATTAATCCAGAACTGCCCCTCAGTCCAGAGCTGTCTGTCTGTCCGGAGCTGCCTTTCAGTCCGGAGTTGCCCCTCTATCCTGAGCTACCTCTTTATCCTGAGCTACCTCTCTATCTACCTCTCTATTCTCACCTACCTCTATGTCCTGAGCTACCTTGTTCCGGAGCTGTCCCTTTATTTTGTGTTGCCTATATTAGGTGGGTGGAAGAGAGGGGTGGTCATTCTGAGGGGGATTAGCAAGCTGGGATTGACTATGGTGGGGTGGGGACCTCGTCCTGAGCCTGAGCCACCACCGTGGTCAGATGCCCACCCAGACCCTCCCCTAAACTTTGTGCTGGTGCGCCCGGAGTTCGCACCTTAAGGGGGGGGTTATGTCACGTTCCTGACCTATTTCTGTTAGTTTGTTGTATGTGTTAGTTGGTCAGGACGTGAGTTTGGGTGGGCATTCTATGTTTTCTGTTTCTATGTTGGTTTAAGGGTTGCCTGGTATGGCTCTCAATTAGAGGCAGGTGTTTGGCGTTTCCTCTAATTGAGAGTCATATTTAGGTAGGTTGTTTCACAGTGTTCGTGGTGGGTGGTTGTCTCCTGTGTCAGTGTTTGTCGCACCATACGGGACTGTTCGGTTTGTTTGTACATCGTTCTTTTTGTGTAGTCTATTTTCCCTGTTCGTGCGTTCTTAGTGTTATATGTAAGTTCGTATAGTTCAGGTTTGTCTACGTTTTCGTTTTGTTATTTTGTATCATTCCAAGTGTTTTTCCCGTGTTTCGTCGTTGTCCTAAATAAATATTATGTATTCACAATCTGCTGTATCTTGGTTCAATCCATGCTCCTCCTCTTCGGATGAAGAGGAGTACCGTTACAGAACATCCCATATGGAATCTGTTTTTCATCAATATAGCCACGCAGCCCACTGAACATCCCATATGGAATCTGTTTTTCATCAATACGGCCACGCAGCACACTGAACATCTCATATGGAATCTGTTTTTCATCAATACAGCCCACTGAACATCCCCTGTGCCGTTTCATGCTCGTGAATCGTGAGACAGAACAATACGTCCTCGTGAATAGAACCCCCAGACATGTATAGCGAACAGAAGTCAATGCATGAGCATCTTGGCCCTCACAGCTACCGTCCATTTGGAGAGCATGAGCTGGGGAGTTGAGTGGTTCAGTCAGTTTCCTCTTGGTTGATAGCAATAGCATCAATTCTTTGTTGAACAGTGTTATCTAAAAACAAAGGTATTGATGTGAGTTTCTGTGCCTCTGCCTCCCCACACATTGTTTTTACCATGTCAATTGCAGCCGCCCGGTAATGTCAAAGTCTCTGCAATATTGTGTGGTTTCGTAGCGAAGCGGGCCTAGTCATTCACCGTGGGAATGATTCAAGTATGGCCTTTTCCCCGTGATCTTAAGGGCGCTCTCTGGTTTAATTTTATCTTTTAGATTTGAATAACTTTCATTACAATTATTTAGATTAACTACATCACAATGATTTTGAGATATAAAGATGATATTGTAATATATATTTATTTTTTTGAGGGGGGAGGTGGGGGTATGTTTATTTTTTCTTCAGGATTTTGTAAATTCTCCCGTGACCCCATTTCCACATGGTGTTGCGACCCCTAGTTTGGGAACCGCTAGTCTAGAGAGATAAAGTGGAGAAAGGAGAGGAGAACAGGAAAAATTAGAAGAAGGGATGCAGAGGACATGGAGAGGAGATGAGATGAGAGGAGAAGGGCAGTTTGAGGAGAGGAGAGGAGAGGAGAGGAGAGGAGAGGAGAGGAGAGGAGCAGTTTGAAGAAAGGAGAGGTGAGAGGAGAGGAGATGAGCAGGAGGAGAGGTGACTGACTGTGCAGCAGAACCAACCGGATTATAGAGGCAGGGCTGTGCAGGGACCAGGGAGCTCAGACACTGTGTGTCCCAAATGGCACCCTATTCCCTATTTAGTGCTCTACTTTTGACCAGGGTCCAAGTAGGGAATAGGGTGTCATATGGGATGCAAAAAGGGAGAGGCAGTGAGTGAGCAGCCTGGCTGGGCCACGTGGTTTATCTTAACAAGCTGTCTCTTTATCTCTCTCTCTCTCTCTCTCTCTCTCTCTCTCTCTCTCTCTCTCTCTCTCTCTCTCTCTCTCTCTCTCTCTCTCTCTCTCTCTCTCTCTCTCTTTCTTTCTTTCTTTCTTTCTTTCTTTCTTTCTTTCTTTGTGGAGACTCAGTCAAGCTTTAATCTCTAACAGCGCAAACCAAAACAGAGAGAGCAGGCCGGGCTGGGCTGCGAGAGCCTTGTTCTCTCTCTCCCTCTCTCTCTCTGTTTCTCTCTTTCTGTTTCTCTCTTTCTGTTTCTCTCTCTCTCTCTTTCTGTTTCTCTCTTTCTGTTTCTCTCTCTCTCTCTTTCTGTTTCTCTCTTTCTGTTTCTGTTTCTCTCTCTCTCTCTCTCTCTCTCTCTCTCTCTCTCTCTCTCTCTCTCTCTCTCTCTCTGCTCGCTCTCTCTCTGCTCTCTCTCTCTCTCTCTCTCTCTCTCTCTCTCTCTCTCTCTGCTCTCTCTCTCTCTCTCTCTCTCTCTCTCTCTCTCTCTCTCTCTCTCTCTCTCTCTCTCTCTCTCTCTCTCTCTGTATCTCTCTCTCTCTCAATTCAATTCAATTCAAGGGGCTTTATTGGCATGGGAAACATGTGTTAACATTGCCAAAGCAAGTGAGGTAGATATTATACAAAAGTGAAATAAACAATACAAATTAACAGTAAACATTACACATACAGACGTTTCAAAACAATAAAGACATTACAAATGTTATATTATATATATACAGTGTTGTAACAATGTACAAATGGTTAAAGCACACAAGTTAAAATAAATATGGGTTGTATTTACAATGGTGTTTGTTCTTCACTGGTTGCCCTTTTCTTGTGGCAACAGGTCACAAATCTTGCTGCTGTGATGGCACACTGTGGAATTTCTCCCAGTAGATATGGGAGTTTATCAAAATTGGATTTGTTTTCAAATTCTTTGTGGATCTGTGTAATCTGAGGGAAATATGTCTCTCTAATATGGTCATACATTGGGCAGGAGGTTAGGAAGTGCAGCTCAGTTTCCACCTCATTTTGTGGGCAGTGTGTACATAGCCTGTCTTCTCTTGAGAGCCATGTCTGCCTACGGCGGCCTTTCTCAATAGCAAGGCTATGCTCACTGAGTCTGTACATAGTCAAAGCTTTCCTTAAGTTTGGGTCAGTCACAGTGGTCAGGTATTCTGCCACTGTGTACTCTCTGTTTAGGGCCAAATAGCATTCTAGTTTGCTCTGTTTTTTTGTTAATTCTTTCCAATGTGTCAAGTAATTATCTTTTTGTTTTCTCATGATTTGGTTGGGTCTAATTGTGCTGTTGTCCTGGGGCTCTGTGGGGTGTGTTTGTGTTTGTGAACAGAGCCCTAGGACCAGCTTGCTTAGGGGACTGTTCTCCAGGTTCATCTCTCTGTAGGTGATGGCTTTGTTATGGAAGGTTTGGGAATCGCTTCCTTTTAGGTGGTTGTAGAATTTAACGGCTCTTTTCTGGATTTTGATAATTAGTGGGTATCGGCCTACTTCTGCTCTGCATGCATTATTTGGTGTTCTACGTTGTACACGGAGGATATTTTTGCAGAATTCTGCATGCAGTCTCAATTTGGTGTTTGTCCCATTTTGTGAAATCTTGGTTGGTGAGCGGACCCCAGACCTCACAACCATAAAGGGCAATGGGCTCTATGACTGATTCAAGTATTTTTAGCCAGATCCTAATTGGTATGTTGAAATTTATGTTCCTTTTGATGGCATAGAAGGCCCTTCTTGCCTTGTCTCTCAGATCGTTCACAGCTTTGTGGAAGTTACCTGTGGTGCTGATGTTTAGGCCGAGGTATGTATAGTTTTTTGTGTGCTCTAGGGCAACGGTGTCTAGATGGAATTTGTGGTCCTGGTGACTGGACCTTTTTTGGAACACCATTATTTTGGTCTTACTGAGATTTACTGTCAGGGCCCAGGTCTGACAGAATCTGTGCAGAAGATCTAGGTGCTGCTGTAGGCCCTCCTTGGTTGGTGACAGAAGCACCAGATCATCAGCAAACAGTAGACATTTGACTTCGGATTCTAGTAGGGTGAGACCGGGTGCTGCAGACTGTTCTAGTGCCCACGCCAATTCGTTGATATATATGTTGAAGAGGGTGGGGCTTAAGCTGCATCCCTGTCTCACCACACGACCCTGTGTGAAGAAATGTGTGTGTTTTTTGCCAATTTTAACCGCACACTTGTTGTTTGTGTACATGGATTTTATAATGTCGTATGTTTTACCCCCAACACCACTTTCCATCAATTTGTATAGCAGACCCTCATGCCAAATTGAGTCGAAGGCTTTTTTGAAATCAACAAAGCATGAGAAGACTTTGCCTTTGTTTTGGTTTGTTTGGTTGTCAATTAGGGTGTGTAGGGTGAATACATGGTCTGTTGTACGGTAATTTGGTAAAAAGCCAATTTGACATTTGCTCAGTACATTGTTTTCATTGAGGAAATGTACGAGTCTGCTGTTAATGATAATGCAGAGGATTTTCCCAAGGTTACTGTTGACGCATATTCCACGGTAGTTATTGGGGTCAAATTTGTCTCCACTTTTGTGGATTGGGGTGATCAGTCCTTGGTTCCAAATATTGGGGAAGATGCCAGAGCTAAGGACGATGTTAAAGAGTTTTAGTATAGCCAATTGGAATTTGTTGTCTGTATATTTGATCATTTCATTAAGGATACCATCAACACCACAGGCCTTTTTGGGTTGGAGGGTTTTTATTTTGTCCTGTAACTCATTCAAGGTAATTGGAGAATCCAGTGGGTTCTAGTAGTCTTTAATAGTTGATTCTAGGATTTGTATTTGATCATGTATATGTTTTTGCTCTTTATTCTTTGTTATAGAGCCAAAAAGATTGGATTAGTGGTTTACCCATACATCTCCATTTTGGATAGATAATTCTTCGTGTTGTTGTTTGTTTAGTGTTTTCCAATTTTCCCAGAATTGGTTAGAGTCTATGGAGTCTTCAATTACATTGAGCTGATTTCTGACGTGCTGTTCCTTCTTTTTCCGTAGTGTATTTCTGTATTGTTTTAGTGATTCACCATAGTGAAGGCGTAGACTCAGGTTTTCCGGGTCTCTATGTTTTTGGTTGGACAGGTTTCTCAATTTATTTCTTAGATTTTTGCATTCTTTATCAAACCATTTGTCATTGTTGTTCATTTTCTTCGGTTTTCTATTTGAGATTTTTAGATTTGATAGGGAAGCTGAGAGGTCAAATATACTGTTAAGATTTTCTACTGCCAAGTTTACACCTTCACTATTGCAGTGGAACATTTTACCCAGGAAGTTGTCTAAAAGGGATTGAATTTGCTGTTGCCTAATTGTTTTTTGGTAGGTTTCCAAACTGCATTCCTTCCATCTATAGCATTTCTTAATGTTACTCAGTTCCTTTGGCTTTGATGCCTCATGATTGAGTATTGCTCTGTTCAAGTAGACTGTGATTTTGCTGTGGTCTGATAGGGGTGTCAGTGGGCTGACTGTGAACGCTCTGAGAGACTCTGGGTTGAGGTCAGTGATAAAGTAGTCTACAGTGCTACTGCCAAGAGATGAGCTATAGGTGAACCTACCATAGGAGTCCCCTCTCTCTCTCTGTATATCTCTGTATCTCTCTATCTGTGTCTCTCTGTATCTTTCTCTCTCTCTTTCTCTCTCTCTGTATCTCTCTTTCTGCTCTCTGTATCTCTCTCTTTCTGTGTTGCTCTCTGTCTCTCTCTCTGATCTCTCTGTCGCTCTCTCTGATCTCTCTGTATCTCTCTTTCTGCATCTCTTTCTCCCTGCTCTCTTTTTGCCTCTCTCTGTCTGTCCTGTGTATTGCTGCTGTAGACCAGGGTCCAGAGTGCCCAGGGTAAGTAGTGCACTATGGAACAGGGTGTATGGAACAGGGTGTATGGAACAGGGTGTATGGAACCTGGTGTATGGAACCTGGTGTATGGAACAGGGTGTATGGAACCTGGTGTATGGAACAGGGTGTATGGAACCTGGTGTATGGAACCTGGTGTATGGAACCGGGTGTATGGAACCGGGTGTATGGAACAGGGTGTATGGAACAGGGTGTATGGAACCTGGTGTATGGAACCTGGTGTATGGAACCTGGTGTATGGAACCTGGTGTATGGAACAGGGTGTATGGAACAGGGGGTATTGAACAGGGTGTATGGAACAGGGGGTATGGAACAGGGTGTATGGAACAGGGTGTATGGAACAGGGTGTATGGAACCTGGTGTATGGAACAGGGGGTATGGTACAGGGGGTATGGAACCTGGTGTATGGAACCTGGTGTATGGAACCTGGTGTATGGACAGGGTGTATGGAACAGGGTGTATGGAACAGGGTGTATGGGACAGGGTGTATGGAACCTGGTGTATGGAACAGGGGGTATGGAACCTGGTGTATGGAACAGGGTGTATGGAACCTGGTGTATGGAACAGGGTGTATGGAACCTGGTGTATGGAACAGGGTGTATGGAACCTGGTGTATGGAACCTGGTGTATGGAACCTGGTGTATGGAACAGGGTGTATGGAACCTGACGTATGGAACCTGGTGTATGGAACAGGGTGTATGGAACCTGGTGTATGGAACAGGGTGTATGGAACCTGACGTATGGAACCTGACGTATGGAACCTGGTGTATGGAACCTGGTGTATGGAACCTGGTGTATGGAACAGGGTGTATGGAACCTGACGTATGGAACCTGGTGTATGGAACAGGGTGTATGGAACCTGGTGTATGGAACCTGGTGTATGGAACCTGGTGTATGGAACAGGGTGTATGGAACAGGGTGTATGGAACCTGGTGTATGGAACCTGGTGTATGGAACCTGGTGTATGGAACAGGGTGTATGGAACCTGACGTATGGAACCTGGTGTATGGAACAGGGTGTATGGAACCTGGCGTATGGAACCTGGTGTATGGAACAGGGTGTATGGAACCTGACGTATGGAACCTGGTGTATGGAACAGGGTGTATGGAACAGGGTGTATGGAACCTGGTGTATGGAACCTGGTGTATGGAACCTGGTGTATGGAACAGGGTGTATGGAACCTGGTGTATGGAACAGGGTGTATGGAACAGGGTGTATGGAACCTGACGTATGGAACAGGGTGTATGGAACCTGATGTATGGAACAGGGTGTATGGAACAGGGTGTATGGAACCTGGTGTATGGAACAGGGTGTATGGAACCTGACGTATGGAACCTGGTGTATGGAACAGGGTGTATGGAACCTGGTGTATGGAACAGGGTGTATGGAACCTGACGTATGGAACCTGACGTATGGAACCTGGTGTATGGAACCTGGTGTATGGAACCTGGTGTATGGAACCTGACGTATGGAACCTGGTGTATGGAACAGGGTGTATGGAACCTGGTGTATGGAACCTGGTGTATGGAACCTGGTGTATGGAACCTGGTGTATGGAACAGGGTGTATGGAACAGGGTGTATGGAACCTGGTGTATGGAACCTGGTGTATGGAACCTGGTGTATGGAACAGGGTGTATGGAACCTGACGTATGGAACCTGGTGTATGGAACAGGGTGTATGGAACCTGGCGTATGGAACCTGGTGTATGGAACAGGGTGTATGGAACCTGACGTATGGAACCTGACGTATGGAACCTGACGTATGGAACCTGGTGTATGGAACCTGGTGTATGGAACAGGGTGTATGGAACCTGGTGTATGGAACAGGGTGTATGGAACCTGGTGTATGGAACAGGGTGTATGGAACCTGGTGTATGGAACAGGGTGTATGGAACCTGACGTATGGAACAGGGTGTATGGAACCTGATGTATGGAACAGGGTGTATGGAACCTGGTGTATGGAACAGGGTGTATGGAACCTGACGTATGGAACAGGGTGTATGGAACCTGGTGTATGGAACCTGGTGTATGGAACAGGGTGTATGGAACCTGACGTATGGAACAGGGTGTATGGAACCTGACGTATGGAACAGGGTGTATGGAACCTGACGTATGGAACAGGGTGTATGGAACCTGACGTATGGAACAGGGTGTATGGAACCTGACGTATGGAACCTGACGTATGGAACCTGACGTATGGAACAGGGTGTATGGAACCTGGTGTATGGAACCTGGTGTATGGAACAGGGTGTATGGAACCTGACGTATGGAACCTGGTGTATGAAACCTGACGTATGGAACCTGACGTATGGAACCTGGTGTATGGAACAGGGTGTATGGAACAGGGTGTATGGAACCTGACGTATGGAACAGGGTGTATGGAACAGGGTGTCATTTGGGATGCAGCCCTGGAGGGTTGCCCCAGCTCTTGTTCTGAGATTGATTAAATTATTTACACTAAATGCAGCAATTCTAACTCAATATGAGACGAAGACAAGGCAACGAGGCGGGGACACACACACACACACACACACACACACACACACACACACACTCTCTCTCAATCACATTACAACATGTGTGTGTGTGTGTCCTCTGACGGGCTGAATTGTCCGCAGTTTGAGAAAAAGATGATGTTTAGTAAAAATATAATTTCCATATTATATGAATCCTCTGTACTTCAGTCCATTGAAATGTTCTTGTTGTCAGCAATCTGTTGACATGTGACTGAGCCATGCTCCAACAACAGATTATGAACACGACAAACTCTTACCAAATCTCTATCCCAAATAACAGCCTTTTCCCTATATAGTGCACAACTTTTGTCCAGGGTCCATAGGGCTCTGGTTAAAAGTAGTGCCCTGTATAAGGAATAGGTTGTTATTTGGGATACAATTTATGTCATCTAAATATGTATTCTAAATCCAGACGGATTGTTCCATTGTAATTAGTACATGTCTGATGTTATCATGTTGATTGTAAACCACCGTCATCATCATTATATAAGTCCTTCCAGGACTAGTAATGGATCAAAACAGCTTCAATTCTTAGATGTCGATTTTTTTCTTTTATTTATTTAACCTTTATATTTAACTAGGCAAGTCAGTTCTTATTTACAATGACGGCCTACACCGGCCAAACCTGGACAACGCTGGGCCAATTGTGCCCCGCCCTATGGGACTACCAATCACGGCCGGTTGTGATACAGACAGTTTTTATTATTTAACTAGGCAAGTCAGGTAAGAACAACTTCTTATTTACAATGACATCCTACCGGGGAACAGCGGGTTAACTGCCTTGTTCAGGGCCCGGGGAACAGTGGGTTAACTGTCTTGTTCAGGGCCCGGGGAACAATGGGTTAACTGCCTTGTTCAGGGCCCGGGGAACAGTGTGTTAACTGCCTTGTTCAGGGCCCGGGGAACAGTGGGTTAACTGCCTTGTTCAGGGCCCGGGGAACAGTGGGTTAACTGCCTTGTTCAGGGCCCGGGGAACAGTGGGTTAACTGCCTTGTTCAGGGCCCGGGGAACAGTGGGTTAACTGCCTTGTTCAGGGCCCGGGAAACAGTGGGTTAACTGCCTTGTTCAGGGGTAGAACGACAGATTTGTACCTTGTCAGCTCAGGGATTCTATCCAGCAACCTTTCGGTTACTGGCCCAACACACTAGGCTACCTGCCGCCCCAATTTGGAATGTTTAATGTGGAATGTTTTCTATCCTCATACGTAGTCAGAAGATGTAGAATACAGTAGTCAGAATACTATGTTACGTAGGCTAAATCAAATGTAGTCTTACCAGTGACATTTAAAAAGCATCTTGTTTTTAATACCAGTTACTGACAATTCCTTCGCATTACAGAAGCAATGAAATTCCTCTAATCCCCTTTCTCAGAGATTTGCCCTGACGAAGGAAGTATTAAATGAAGCTAATTCAATATGTCACATCTGAGCCAGGGGATGGACTGAAGATGAATAGATTATGTAGAATTAGAATTTAAAATGTTTGAATGATTCTATGATTCTACTCATCGTCCTTGAGGGAATTATAACACTCTCCATATTAGGCCTTTCTCTCTCTCAGGGTGTGGGACTGTAGGGGATGATGAACAGAGACTGACAGAGAGAAAAAGAGATGGAGGGAAAGTGAGAGAAAGAAAAAAACCGCGGTATATTCTGGAAGGCGTTCTATCTGAATACTTGGACATGACTGGTGTTTTTTTAGAGACGACACAATGAGAAACTGGATATTTGGCCCTCTGTTTTGAACATCACCTACATAACAAACTGAGACAATATATATTTTGATTTGTTTAACACTTTTTTTGGTTACTACATGATTCCATATGTGTTATGTCATAGTTTTGATGTATTCACTATTATTCTACAATGTAGAAAATAGTACAAATAAAGTAAAACCCTTGAATAAGTTGGTGTATCCAAACTTCTGACCGGTATTGTAGATATACTGTATTAAATGCCCATCTATTGTGCAACATAGCCACAATATAATAGTATAGACAATGTGAGATGACTGCCTATATGCTAACCCTGCTAACATGAACTTCTCTTCTCTGTCCCTTGCCTGCCTGCGTGCCTGCCTACCTGTGTGCCTGCCTACCTGTGTGCCTGCGTGCCTGCCTACCGATGTGCCTGCGTGCCTGCCTACCTGTGTGTCTGCATACCTGCCTACCTGCGTGCCTGCCCCCATATGTGCCTGCGTACATGTGTGTCTTGTTTGTTTGTACTGCGTCCGTCCGTGCGTGCGTGTGTCCTGTGTGTGTGTGTTACCTGTCTCAGGTGATGAAGCTGCGTAAACTGGCCCAGCAGATGGCTAACTGCCGACAGTGTCTAGAGCGCTCCAGAGCCCTCATCACTCAGGCAGAACACAGCCTGAAGGAGAACGACCACGCTCGCTTCCTACAGACCGCCAGGAACGTGGCTGAGAGGTGAGACAGGCATCCCTCCTCGCTGACATCCCTCTCTCACCCCTTAACTACCTCCCCTACCAGCCCCCTGTAACTAGTCACCAGGAACATGGGCGAGAGGTGAGATATCACATCCCTCCCGCCTGGGCTGGGCTGTGTGTTTCGTTGGGAGGCTTTTAAGGCCAACAGAAAGGGAAGGATACTCAGAACACATTCTGCAAGGCTCTACTGTTTCCAAGGCTTGTTATTCATGGACTCTCTCCCTGTAATGGAAGTCTCATGCAGGATTTCAGGGTCCGGTGGATGTTTTAGGAATGAGGTTCTCTAGCTGATGGAGACAGGCTGGAATAGGAAGAGTTAAACACAACAGGGCCTTGTCTGTCTGCGGCTGTGTCAGACCCACCCACACACTGTGTGTAGACAAGAGGGCATCCTTGCTTTCTGCACCTTCATCATCCTCCTGCTGAGGTTCTCCAGTCCATACAATAGGATCTCTATGCTCCAGTCTGATACCTCTCCTTTCTTCTCCTCCCTCCCCCCCCCCCCTCTCCCCAGGGTTGCCATGGCCACAGCCTCCTCCCAGGTGCTGATACCAGATGTGAACCTGAACGAAGCCTTTGATAACTTTGCTCTGGACTTTTCCAGAGAGAAGAAGATCCTGGAGGGACTGGACTACCTGACAGGCGAGAGGGAGGGAGGGAGGGAGGGAGGGAGGGAGGGAGGGAGGGAGGGATATATATATATCTGGGTCTTTCACAAACAATATAAGACAGCACCACAGTTGGCAAATAAGAAACCTGTCTGTCGATCAATGTCCATCCTGCAAGCCTCTGGAGGTGTTATATACTGTAGTTCTGTTGAAACACAAACGACCACCGGAGACGTACATAAGTAACATAGAACAAATCTGACAAAAAATGTACTACACTTTTAGTTGACAGGTACAATGCACATTGTCTGAAATGATGCCTAGATACTGATCTTTCCATTGTTGACACTGTAGCTCCCACCCTACACACTCAAACTAGCAGGAAACCATCTGTAGGCCAGGGGACTATCCAAATTAAGTATTACAGCGAATACATTTTTAACACCTTGGAAATAGGTATTTATATGAATGCTCTCGTGTGCTGTCCTCTGGGATCAAGTACACATCTATTAATGCTCTCATGTGCTGCCCTCTGGGATCAAGTACACATCTAGTATTGTTTTGAATAAATCCAGTCCAACACTAATCTATCCCTTGTTTGACACTGTAGCTCCCAGTCCTCCCTCCATACGTGATGAGCTGTGTACCGCCTCCCACGACACCATCACTGTTCACTGGACGTCTGAGGACGAGTTCAGCGTCACCTCCTACGAACTGCAGTACACCATCTACACCGGACAGACCAACTTCATCAGTAAGTGCCATGACAATACACCAGCCGTACACCACCCTGTTCACCATATCTACCCAGTGCTGTGACGTGTGTATCATTAATGTGATAATTACCTACTACGTTGAATAATTACTCGATTAAATTAATAATGTAACAATTAACTCATTAGGAATTTGGGGCACCACGGGAAGTGATGACTCAGCGATACACAAATTGGCAAATTGGCTGACTAAATAATCACACAGAAATACATAAACACACACACACACGGTATAGGTTATTGATTACTAACATAATGCAATGAAAACAGTCCCTAGTGGACTAACCCGATATGACGGCTTGTTACACAATGGAAAAGATAAAGAGAGGGCGAGACAAAGAGAGTGGACTTATCGTACATACATTTGGAAACTACGCTCACCGTAAATATGAATATTTAGCACCCTAACAACCGCTCATTCGGATATGAAATGCAACATATATTTACGTTTCTCTGTCGTCTCTCTGTTGAAACCACGCGGTCCGTCTATGGGAAGTAGTTCGATGCATGTCTCTGATTGTCCACCACAGTTCTGGAGTGTTCTTAGAATGGATACATTAGAGGTGTACCACACGTTGGTGAGAGGGACCTGTTTTTCCCTCCTGTCTCTGGTCAATTGTCCGAGACTACTTTACATGCAGAGCTGCAGACGGTGCATGTTTTGGTCTAGTCTTCACCTTCTTCACTCGTCGAGAGTTTTCAGAGGGTCTTACCATTTTCTGGTCTTGTAGTTTTAACCATTTCAACGTGTGGACTGCGTCCTCACGTTCTCTGGTCTGTATTTAAATTCTCTGCGAGTTCCTTTAAGTACTCTGGCCTGAAAGGCGGTTCCATCATGTTGACACGAACTCTGACCTCATTAGGGGCATGGCTTAGTTAGTGTGCAACACACATGAAACACCATTATCTCAATAGAAGACTATCACATTTCTATCTTTTCAAAAAATAGTTTCATGCTTAATCATATAAGTTTTACAAAATGTAGATGTAAATCTGATATTTACAGCTTGAAAGCTCTTAAAGTTACAATGTTCCCGTCATAATGCCTTTTTGATCATTTTATTCACAAAATAGACATTTAATTTCCCATATTCCATCTGTCATTATTCCCAACATTCTTTATGTTAGAAATATTCTTTCAATGTCCATTGTTTGATGTTGAAGTTTTGTATTTTCAGTATTTTCAGTCTTCCATTTCTGCAGTATTTTCAGTCTTCCATTTCTGCAGAGTGGGGGAGAGTTTCTGCAAGTCATAAAACAGGCCAAACCCCCCCCCCCCCCCCCTCCTCCTCTCCTGTGGGAGAGGGGGGGGGGGGGGTCTGGCTATCCTCAAACATTTGCCTAACTGATGGGTCCTTTTGATCCTCAAAAGAGAGAGTGATGACACCAGTATACTACCCAGTTCCCCATCTACCCAATACACTACCAATATACCACCCAGTTCACCATCTACACAGTATACTACCCATGCACCACCCAGTTCACCATCTACACAGTATACTACCCATATACCACCCAGTTCAACATCTATCTACCCAGTATACTACCCATATACCACCCAGTTCAACATCTATCTACCCAGTATACTACCCATACACCACCCAGTTCAACATCTATCTACCCAGTATACTACCCATACACCACCCAGTTCACCATCTACTCAGTATACTACCCATACACCACCCAGTTCAACATCTACACAGTATACTACCCATACACCACCCAGTTCAACATCTACACAGTATACTACCCATACACCACCCAGTTCAACATCTGCACAGTATACTACCCATACACCACCCAGTTCAACATCTATCTACCCAGTATACTACCCATATACCACCCAGTTCAACATCTATCTACCCAGTATACTACCCATACACCACCCAGTTCACCATCTACTCAGTATACTACCCATACACCACCCAGTTCAACATATATCTACCCAGTATACTACCCATATACCAACCAGTTCAACATCTATCTACCCAGTATACTACCCATATACCACCCAGTTCAACATCTATCTACCCAGTATACTACCCATACACCACCCAGTTCACTATCTACTCAGTATACTACCCATACACCACCCAGTTCAACATCTACACAGTATACTACCCATACACCACCCAGTTCAACATCTACACAGTATACTACCCATACACCACCTAGTTCAACATCTGCACAGTATACTACCCATACACCACCCAGTTCAACATCTATCTACCCAGTATACTACCCATACACCACCCAGTTCAACATCTACACCGGCCAGACCAACTTCATCAGTGAGTAACAAACATCACCGCTTCTTCACCACCCACTCATACACTCATACACCGGCCACAGCTTTTTCTTTAGCATCAGACTGTTGCGATACACAGGCATACATGCAAAAAATACAAACATAAAATACAATAAAACTATAATACCAATCTCAGGCCAAGGATTAGAGTATATTATGTAAGATGGTGTTATCTAATGGTATACAGTAGACCCAGTCACAATATGAGATGGAGAAATACAGCTCTGTCATTACAGAGGTCCAAGAACATACCATGAGTCACTACTTACTGTACATGAGGTTGAAATATGTGTTTGACCAGAAATACAGTCACCTACAGTAAGAAGGGATATGGTTGGACTACTTTATAATACAGTAACCTACAGTAAGAAGGGATATGGTTGGACTACTTCATAATACAGTAAGAAGGGATATGGTTGGACTACTTTATAGTACAGTAACCTACAGTAAGAAGGGATATGGTTGGACTACTTTATAATACAGTAAGAAGGGATATGGTTGGACTACTTTATAATACAGTAAGAAGGGATAGGGTTGGACTACTTTATAGTACAGTAACATACAGGAAGAAGGGATATGGTTGGACTACTTTATAATACAGTAAGAATGGATATGGTTGGACTACTTCATAATACAGTCCACCTACAGTAAGAAGGGATATGGTTGGACTACTTTATAATACAGTCCACCTACAGTAAGAAGGGATATGGTTGGACTACTTCATAATACAGTAAGAAGAGATAGGGTTGGACTACTTCATAATACAGTAAGAAGAGATAGGGTTGGACTACTTCATAATACAGTAACCTACAGTAAGAAGGGGTATGGTTGGACTACTTTATAATACAGTAACGTACAGTAAGAAGGGATATGGTTGGACCACTTCATAATACAGTAAGAAGGGATATGGTTGGACTACTTTATAATACAGTAAGAAGGGATATGGTTGGACTACTTTATAATACAGTAAGAAGGGATATGGTTGGACTACTTTATAATACAGTAAGAAGGGATATGGTTGGACTACTTTATAATACAGTAAGAAGGGATAGGGTTGGACTACTTCATAATACAGTAAGAAGAGATAGGGTTGGACTACTTCATAATACAGTAACCTACAGTAAGAAGGGGTATGGTTGGACTACTTTATAATACAGTAACGTACAGTAAGAAGGGATATGGTTGGACTACTTCATAATACAGTAAGAAGGGATATGGTTGGACTACTTTATAATACAGTAAGAAGGGATATGGTTGGGCTACTTTATAATACAGTAAGAAGGGATATGGTTGGACTACTTCATAATACAGTAAGAAGAGATAGGGTTGGACTACTTCATAATACAGTAACCTACAGTAAGAAGGGATATGGTTGGACTACTTCATAATACAGTAAGAAGGGATATGGTTGGACTACTTTATAATACAGTAAGAAGGGATATGGTTGGACTACTTTATAATACAGTAAGAAGGGATATGGTTGGACTACTTTATGATACAGCAAGAAGGGATATGGTTGGACTACTTTATAATACAGTAAGAAGGGATATGGTTGGACTACTTTATAATACAGTCCACCTACAGTAAGAAGGGATATGGTTGGACTGCTTTATAATACAGTCCACCTACAGTAAGAAGGGATATGGTTGGACTACTTTATAATACAGTCCACCTACAGTAAGAAGGGATATGGTTGGACTACTTTATAATACAGTAAGAAGGGATATGGTTGGACTACTTTATAATACAGTAAGAAGGGATATGGTTGGACTACTTTATAATACAGTAAGAAGGGATATGGTTGGACTACTTTATTATACAGTCCACCTACAGTAAGAAGGGATATGGTTGGACTACTTCATAATACAGTAAGAAGAGATAGGGTTGGACTACTTCATAATACAGTAACCTACAGTAAGAAGGGATATGGTTGGACTACTTCATAATACAGTAAGAAGGGATATGGTTGGACTACTTTATAATACAGTAAGAAGGGATATGGTTGGACTACTTTATAATACAGTAAGAAGGGATATGGTTGGACTACTTTATAATACAGTAACCTACAGTAAGAAGGGATATGGTTGGACTACTTTATAATACAGTAAGAAGGGATATGGTTGGACTACTTTATAATACAGTAAGAAGGGATATGGTTGGACTACTTTATAATACAGTAAGAAGGGATAGGGTTGGACTACTTTATAATACAGTACGAAGGGATAGGGTTGGACTACTTTATAATACAGTAAGAAGGGATTGGGTTGGACTACTTTATAATACAGTAAGAAGGGATATGGTTGGACTACTTTATAATACAGTAAGAAGGGATATGGTTGGACTACTTTATAATACAGTAAGAAGGGATAGGGTTGGACTAATTTATACTACAGTAAGAAGGGATAGGGTTGGACTACTTTATAATACAGTAAGAAGGGATATGGTTGGACTACTTTATAATACAGTAAGAAGGGATATGGTTGGACTACTTTATAATACAGTAAGAAGGGATAGGGTTGGACTACTTTATAATACAGTAAGAAGGGATATGGTTGGACTACTTTATAATACAGTAAGAAGGGATATGGTTGGACTACTTTATAATACAGTAAGAAGGGATATGGTTGGACTACTTTATAATACAGTAAGAAGGGATATGGTTGGACTACTTTATAATACAGTAAAAAGGGATATGGTTGGACTACTTTATAATACAGTAAGAAGGGATATGGTTGGACTACTTTATAATACAGTAAGAAGGGATATGGTTGGACTACTTTATAATACAGTAAGAAGGGATATGGTTGGACTACTTTATAATACAGTAAGAAGGGATATGGTTGAACTACTTTATAATACAGTAAGAAGGGATAGGTTTGGACTACTTTATAATACAGTAAGAAGGGATATGGTTGGACTACTTTATAATACAGTAAGAAGGGATATGGTTGGACTACTTTATAATACAGTAAGAAGGGATATGGTTGGACTACTTTATAATACAGTAAGAAGGGATAGGTTTGGACTACTTTATAATACAGTAAGAAGGGATATGGTTGGACTACTTTATAATACAGTAAGAAGGGATATGGTTGGACTACTTTATAGTACAGTAAGAAGGGATAGGGTTGGACTACTTTATATAACACTGAATGTTGCTGGTTTGCACTCTATCCCGTTATGTAACAGCCATATTTTAGTAACAGCTTTGTAAAGCCATGCAGTTACTGTACTGACATCAAGATAACATGTCATTTGGGAACATCAGCTGTTCCATTGTGTCTGTTTCACCATTTTTGGAGTATAATACCTTGAGTGAGAGGACTGGGTGACACTGTTGAGGGGCATTGAGGAGAGGAGGGAAGAGGAGAATTGCTGAAGTGTAGAGCAGAGTAGATAATAGCAGGTATAGGCCTAGCAGATAATGTCAGGCTGCCTTGGCAGGACACAGGAGGATGAACTGACAGTAGAGTGGAAGGACGCAGGAGGATCAGCTGACAGTAGAGTGGGAGGACACAGGAGGATCAACTGACAGTAGAGTGGGAGGATACAGGAGGATCAACTGACAGTAGAGTGGGAGGACACAGGAGGATCAACTGACAGTAGAGTGGGAGGACACAGGAGGATCAACTGACAGTAGAGTGCCACTCTCACATGTGGAGCTGGTTGGCCCTGGGACAGATTGGAGTATCCTGACACATACAGTTGAAGTCGGAAGACTACATACACTTAGGTTGGAGTTATTAAAACTCGTTTTTCAACCACTCCACAAATTTCTTGTTAACAAACTATAGTTTTGGCAAGTCGGTTAGGACATCTACTTTGTGCATGACACATGTAATCTTTCCAACAATTGTTTACAGACAGACTATTTCACTTATAATTCACTATATCACAATTCCAGTGGGTCAGAAGTTTAAATACACTAAGTTGACTGTGCCTTTAAACAGCTTGGAAAATTCCAGAAAATGATGTCATGGCTTTAGAAGCTTCTGATAGGCTAATTGACATCATTTGAGTCAATTGGAGGTGTACCTATGGATGTATTTCAAGACCTACCTTCAAACTCAGTGCCTCTTTGCTTGACATCATGGGAAAATCTAAAGAAATCAGCCAAGACCTCAGAAAATAAATTGTAGACCTCCAAAAGTCTGGTACATCCTTGAGAGCAATTTTCAAATGCCTGACGGTACCACGTTCATCTGTACAAACAATAGTAGGCAAGCCGAAGAACACCATCCCAACCATGAAGCACGAGGGTGGCAGCATCATGTTGTGGGGGTGCTTTGCTGCAGGAGGGACTGGTGCACTTCACACAATAGATGGCATCATGAGGAAGGAAAATTATGTGGATATATTGAAGCAACATCTCAAGTAGAGGTTGGCCAATTATGATTTTTCAACGCCGATACCGATTATTGGAGGACCAAAAAAAGCCGATACCGATTATTGGAGGACCAAAAAAAGCCGATACCGATTATTGGAGGACCAAAAAAAGCCGATACCGATTATTGGAGGACCAAAAAAAGCCGATACCGATTATTGGAGGACCAAAAAAAGCCGATACCGATTAATCGTCCGATTTTTATATATATATATATATATATATATATATATATATATATATATATATATATATATATATATATATATATATATATTTGTAATAATGATAATTACAACAATACTGAATTAACATTTTTATTTTAACTTAATATAATACATAAATAAAATCAATTTAGTCTCAAATAAATAATGAAACATGTTCAATTTGTTTTAAATCATTTAAAAACAAAGTGTTGGAGAAGAAAGTAAAAGTGCAATTATTGCCTTGTAAAACAGCTAACGTTTAAGTTCCTTGCTCAGAACATGAGAACATATGAAAGCTGGTGGTTTCTTTTAACATGAGTCTTCAATATTCCCAGGTAAGAAGTTTTTGGTTGTAGTTATTATAGAAATTATAGGACTATTTCTCTCTATACCATTTGTATTTCATATACCTTTGACTATTGGATGTTCTTATAGGCACTATAGTATTGCCAGTCTAATCTCGGGAGTTGATAGGCTTGAAGTCATAAACAGCTCAATGCTTGAAGCACAGCGAAGAGCTGCTGGCAAATGCAGGAAAGTGCTGTTTGAATGAATGCTTACGAGCCTGCTGCTGCCTACCACCACTCAGTCAGACTGCTTTATCAAAAATCAAATCATAGACTTAATTATAATATAATAACACACAGAAATACGAGCCTTAGATCATTAATATGGTCAAATCCGGAAACTATCATTTCGAAAACAAAACGTTTATTCTTTCAGTGAAATACGGAACCGTTCCGTATTTTATCTAACGGGTGGCATTCATAAGTCTAAATATTGCTGTTACATTGCACAACCTTCAATGTTATGTCATAATCATGTAAAATTCTGGCAAATTAATTACGGTCTTTGTTAGGAAGAAATGGTCTTCACACAGTTCGCAACGAGCCAGGCGGCCCAAACTACTGCATATACCCTGACTCAGAACGCAAGAGAAGTGACACAATTTGCCTAGTTAAAAGAAATTCATGTTAGCAGGCAATATTAACTAAATATGCAGGTTGAAAAATATATACTTGTGTATTGATTTTAAGAAAGGCATTGATGTTTATGGTTAGGTACACATTGGTGCAGTGACTGCTTTTTTCGCGAATGCGCCCGTTTGGCGAAGTAGACTGTGATTCGATGATAAATTAACAGGCACGGCATCGATTATATGCAATGTAGGACAAGCTAGATAAACTAGTAATATCATCAACCATGTGTTGTTAACTATGTTAAGATTGATTGTTTTTTTATAAGATATGTTTAATGCTAGCTAGCAACTTACCTTGGCTCCTTGCTGCACTCGCGTAACAGGTAGTCAGCCTGCCACGCAGTCTCCTCGTGGAGTGCAATGTAATCGCCCGTAATCGGTGTCCAAAAATGCTGATTACCGATTGTTATGAAAACTTGGAATCGGCCCTAATTAATTGGCCATTCCGATTAATCGGTCAACCTCTAATCTCAAGACATCAGTCAGAAAGTTAAAGCTTGGTCGCAAATGGGTCTTCCAAATGGACAATGACTCCAAGCATACTTCCAAAGTTGTGTCAAAGTGGCTTAAGGACAACAAAGTCAAGGTATTGGAGTGGCCATCACAAAGCCCTGACCTCAATCATATAGAAAATGTGTAGGCAGAACTGAAAAAGCATGTGCAAGCAAGGAGGCCTACAAACCTGACTCAGTTACACCAGCTCTGTCAGGAGGAATGGGCCAAAATTCTTACTTATTGTGGGAAACTTGTGGAAGGCTACCCGAAATGTTTGACCGAAATTAAACAAGGCAATGCTACCAAATACTAATTGAGTGTATGTAATCTTCTGACCCACTGGGAATGTGATGAAAGAAATAAAATCTGAAATAAATAATTCTCTACTATTATTCTGACATTTCACATTCTTAAAATAAAGTTGTGATCCTAACTGACCTAAGAAACGGTTTAAATGTATTTGGCTACGGTGTATGTAAACTTCCGACTTCAACTGTACTTCCTACAGATCCTCCACAGAGCTGCTTTCTTCTCATCTACTATTCTTCACTCCTTCCTTTCTCTCTTCTCTAATCCTCTCTCCTGTTTTTCCCCTTTTCCCACCCCTCCTCTCCTACTCCCCCTCTCCTCTCCTCCTCTCCCTCTCCTCCCTCCTTATCCTCCCTATGATTTCTCTCCTCTCTCCTCCCTCTCCTCCCTCCTTATCCTCCCTATGATTTCTCTCCTCCCTCCTCTCTCCTCCTCTCTTCTCCCTCCTCTCTCCTCTCGTACTCTCCTCCTCTCCCTCTCCTCCCTCCTCTCCCCTCCTCTATCCTCCCTATGATTTCTCTCCTCTCTCCTCTCCTCCTCTCCCTCTTCTCCCTCTCCTCCCTCCCTATGATTTCTCTCCTCTCCTCTCCTCTCCTCCCTCCTCAATCCTCCCTATGATTTCTCTCCTCTCTCCTCCCTCCTCTCTCCTCCTCTCTTCTCCCTCCTCTCTCCTCTCGCCTCCTCTCTCCTCCTCTCTCCTATCCTCCTCTCCTCTCTCCTCCTCTCTTCTCCCCTCCTCTATCCTCCCTATGATTTCTCTCCTCTCTCCTCTCCTCCTCTCCCTCTCCTCCCTCCTCTCCCCTCCCTATGATTTCTCTCCTCCTCTCTCCTCCTCTCTCCTCCCCTCAGTCCCAGCCTGCTCCAACCTGCTCAGTCCCAGTGCTGCAGTGAAGTAGGATTTATTTCAGCAGTGATAGACTGAAGAGCTGAGGCCATCAGCAGATCCGGAGTGGGAGGGAAGAGGTGGGCTGGCTGGCAGACCTGGGTTCAAATACTATTTGAAATATTTTCAAATACTTTTAACGTTCGTTTTAGCCTGCCTGGAGTTCCAATTGGGCGGGGTTTATACTATCGAGACTTTTCTTTTGGTCCATTAACCTAGACAAGCCCAATCAAGCACAAATAAAGTATTTTAAATGTATATCAAATACTATTTGACCCCAGGTCTGCCAGCTGGCTGGCCTCACTGAGCTGCCATTACCTCCTCAGGAGGATAAGAGGGAGCTGGAGCTGAATGTTATTTCAGACTGCTGAGTTTGTAGCATTGCCTTTTTTCTGCATCTCTGAGTGCTTAAACGAGAAGAATCAGATGATGTCATCTGATCCTTCTCCTCTCTCCCTGGAGGGGGAATGTGAGATGATATGTCTATACAGGACCAGTCAGGTACCAGGGATGGGAATGTGAGATTATATGTCTATACAGGACCAGTCAGGTCCCGTGTGGCTCAGTTGGTAGAGCATGGCGCTTGCAACGCCAGGGTTGTGGGTTCGATTCCCACGGGGGGACAGTACAAAAAAGTATGAATGTATGTACTTGTAAGTCGCTCTGGATAAGAGCGTCTGCTAAATGACGTAAATGTAAATGTAAATTATATGTCTATACAGGACCAGTCAGGTACCAGGGATGGGGATGTGAGATTATATGTCTATACAGGACCAGTCAGGTACCAGGGATGGGGAATGTGAGATTATATGTCTCGACAGGACCAGTCAGGTACCAGGGATGGGGAATGTGAGATTATATGTCTATACAGGACCAGTCAGGTACCAGGGATGGGAATGTGAGATTATATGTCTATACAGGACCAGTCAGGTACCAGGGATGGGGGATGTGAGATTATATGTCTATACAGGACCAGTCAGGTACCAGGGATGGGGATGTGAGATTATATGTCTATACAGGACCAGTCAGGTACCAGGGATGGGGATGTGAGATTATATGTCTATACAGGACCAGTCAGGTACCAGGGATGGGGATGTGAGATTATATGTCTATACAGGACCAGTCAGGTACCAGGGATGGGAATGTGAGATTATATGTCTATACAGGACCAGTCAGGTACCAGGGATGGGAATGTGAGATTATATGTCTATACAGGACCAGTCAGGTACCAGGGATGGGAATGTGAGATTATATGTCTATACAGGACCAGTCAGGTACCAGGGATGGGGAATGTGAGATTATATGTCCATACAGGACCAGTCAGGTACCAGGGATGGGGAATGTGAGATTATATGTCTATACAGGACCAGTCAGGTACCAGGGATGGGGAATGTGAGATTATATGTCTATACAGGACCAGTCAGGTACCAGGGATGGGGAATGTGAGATTATATGTCCATACAGGACCAGTCAGGTACCAGGGATGGGGATGTGAGATTATATGTCTATACAGGACCAGTCAGGTACCAGGGATGTAGGGTAGTGTTGTTTACTGTAATACTGTAGGGTAGTGTTGTTTACTGTAGTACTGTAGGGTAGTGTTGTTTACTGTAATACTGTAGGGTAGTGATGTTTACTGTAATACTGTAGGGTAGTGTTGTTTACTGTAATACTGTAGGGTAGTGATGTTTACTGTAGTACTGTAGGGTAGTGTTGTTTACTGTAATACTGTAGGGTAGTGATGTTTACTGTAATACTGTAGGGTAGTGATGTTTACTGTAATACTGTAGGGTAGTGATGTTTACTGTAATACTGTAGGGTAGTGTTGTTTACTGTAATACTGTAGGGTAGTGTTGTTTACTGTAATACTGTAGGGTAGTGTTGTTTACTGTAATACTGTAGGGTAGTGATGTTTACTGTAATACTGTAGGGTAGTGATGTTTACTGTAATACTGTAGGGTAGTGTTTACTGTAATACTGTAGGGTAGTGTTGTTTACTGTAATACTGTAGGGTAGTGATGTTTACTGTAATACTGTAGGGTAGTGTTGTTTACTGTAATACTGTAGGGTAGTGTTTTGTGTACTGTAATACTGTAGGGTAGTGTTGTTTACTGTAATACTGTAGGGTAGTGTTGTTTACTGTAGGGTAGTGTTGTTTACTGTAATACTGTAGGGTAGTGTTGTTTACTGTAATACTGTAGGGTAGTGTTGTTTACTGTAATACTGTAGGGTAGTGTTGTTTACTGTAATACTGTAGGGTAGTGTTGTTTACTGTAATACTGTAGGGTAGTGATGTTTACTGTAACACTGTAGGGTAGTGATGTTTACTGTAATACTGTAGGGTAGTGTTGTTTACTGTAATACTGTAGGGTAGTGATGTTTACTGTAATACTGTAGGGTAGTGTTGTTTACTGTAATACTGTAGGGTAGTGATGTTTACTGTAGGGTAGTGTTGTTTACTGTAATGTAGTGTTGTTTACTGTAATACTGTAGGGTAGTGATGTTTACTGTAATACTGTAGGGTAGTGTTGTTTACTGTAATACTGTAGGGTAGTGTTGTTTACTGTAATACTGTAGGGTAGTGATGTTTACTGTAACACTGTAGGGTAGTGTTGTTTACTGTAATACTGTAGGGTAGTGTTGTTTACTGTAGGGTAGTGTTGTTTACTGTAATACTGTAGGGTAGTGTTGTTTACTGTAGGGTAGTGTTGTTTACTGTAATACTGTAGGGTAGTGATGTTTACTGTAGTACTGTAGGGTAGTGTTGTTTACTGTAATACTGTAGGGTAGTGATGTTTACTGTAGGGTAGTGTTGTTTACTGTAATACTGTAGGGTAGTGTTGTTTACTGTAGGGTAGTGTTGTTTACTGTAATACTGTAGGGTAGTGTTGTTTACTGTAATACTGTAGGGTAGTGTTGTTTACTGTAATACTGTAGGGTAGTGTTGTTTACTGTAATACTGTAGGGTAGTGTTGTTTACTGTAGGGTAGTGTTGTTTACTGTAATACTGTAGGGTAGTGATGTTTTACTGTAGGGTATTGTTGTTTTTCTGTAATACTGTAGGTATGTTGTTTTACTGTATACTGTAGGTTAGTGTTGTTTACTGTAATACTGTAGGTAGTGTTGTTTACTGTTACTGGTAGTGTTGTTTACTGTAATACTGTAGGGTAGTGTTTGTTTACTGTAGTACTGTAGGGTATTGTTTACTGTAATACTGTAGGGTAGTGTTGTTTTACTGTAATACTGTAGGGTAGTGTTGTTTACTGTAATACTGTAGGGTAGTGTTTGTTTACTGTAATCACTGGTAGGGTAGTGGTTTTTTTACTGTAATACTGTGGTATTGTTTACTGTAGGGTAGTGTTGTTTACTGTAGTACTGTATGGTAGTGTTGTTTTTACTGTAATACTGTAGGGTAGTGTTTTTACTGTAATACTGTAGGGTAGTGTGTTTTTTCTGTATACTGTAGGGTAGTGTTGTTTACTGTAATACTGTAGGGTAGTGTTGTTTACTGTAATACTGTAGGGTATGTGTTTTTTACTGTAATAGTAGGGTAGTGTTTGTTTACTGGTACGGGGTGTGTGTTTGTTTACTGTAATACTGTAGGGTAGTGTTTTTTTACTGTATACTGTAGGGTAGTGTTTTGGTTTTACTGTATACTGTAGGGTAGTGATGTTTACTGTAGTACTGTAGGGTAGTGTTGTTTTACTGTAATACTGTAGGGTAGTGATGTTTACTGTAGGGTAGTGTTGTTTATACTGTAGGGTATTGTTGTTTACTGTAAATACTGTATGTATGATGTTTCTGTAATACTGTAGGTAGGTTTTACTGTAATACTGTAGGGTAGTGATGTTTTACTGTAGTAACGTAGGGTAGTGTTTTACTTTAAGTACTGTAGGGTAGTGATGTTTTCCTTTACTACTGTAGGGTAGTGTTGTTTACTGTAATACTGTAGGATGTGTTGTACTGTAATATGTAGGGTAGTGTGTTTTACTGTAATACTGTAGGGTAGTGTTGTTTACTGTAATACTGTGGTAGTGTTGTTTACTGTAATTACTGTAGGTAGTGTTGTTTACTGTAATACTGTGGGTAGTGTTTACTGTAATACTGTAGGGTAGTTGTTGTTACTGTAATACTGTAGGTAGTTATGTTTACTGTAAACTGTAGGTAGTGTGTACTGAATACTGTGGGTAGTGATGTTTACTGTAGTACTGTAGGGTAGGTGTTTACTGTAAGTACTGTAGGTATTGTGTTACTGTAATACTGTTAGGGTGTGATGTTTACTGTATGACTGTAGGGTAGTGTTTTTACTGTAATACTGTAGGGTATGTTGTTACTGTATTTGTTGACTGTAATACTGTAAGGGTAGTGTTTTACTGTAATACTGTAGGGTAGTTTTGTTTACTGTAGTATGTAGGGTAGTGTTGTTTTTACTGTATACTGTAGGGTAGTGTTTACGGTAATTACTGTAGGGTAGTGTTGTTTACTGTAAACTGTAGGGTAGTGTTTTACTGTGTACTGTAGGGTAGTGATGTTTTGAGGCTGTAATACTGTAGGGTAGTGTTGTTTACTGTAATACTGTAGGGTAGTGTTGTTTTACTGTAGGTAACTGTAGGGTAGTGTTTGTTTTACTGTATACTGTAGGGTATGTTTGTTTTACTGTAGTACTGTAGGTAGTGTTGTTTACTGTAATACTGTAGGGTAGTGTTGTTTTTACCTGTAATACTGTAGGGTAGTGTGTTTTACTGTATACTGTAGGGTATGTTGTTTACTGTAATACTGTAGGGTAGTGTTGTTTACTGTAATACTTTAGTGGTGATATTTTACTGTAATACTGTAAGGGTAGTGTTGTTTTACTGTATACTGTAGGGTAGTGATGTTTTTACTGTAGTATACTGTAGGTAGTGTTTGTTTACTGTACTACTGTAGGGTAGTGATTGTTTTACTGTAATACTGTAATTGTAGTGATGGTTTACTGTAATACTGTAGGGTAGTGATGTGTACTGTATATACTGTAGGGTATGATGTTTACTAACTGTAATACTGTAGGGTAGTGTTGTTTACTGTAATACTGTAGGGTATTGTTTGTTTACTGTAATACTGTAGGGTAGTGATTTTTTCTGTACATGTAGGTAGTGATGTTTACTGTAATATTAGGGGGTAGTGTTTGTTTACGTAATACTGTAGGGTAGTGGTTTGTTTACTGTAATAACTGTAGGGTAGTGATGTTTACTGTAATACTGTAGGGTAGTGTTGTTTACTGTAATACTGTAGGGTAGTGATGTTTACTGTAATACTGTAGGGTAGTGTTGTTTACTGTAGTACTGTAGGGTAGTGTTGTTTACTGTAGTACTGTAGGGGTAGTGATGGTTTACTGTAATACTGTAGGGTTGGTGTTTACTGTAGATACTGTAGGGTAGTTTGTTTACTGTAATACTGTAGGGTAGTGTTTTTGTTTTACTGTAACACTGTAGGGTAGTGTTTTTGTTTACTGTAATCTGTGGGAGTTTTTTACTGAGGTAGTGTTGTTTACTGTAATACTGTATGTGTAGTGTTAGTATTTACTGTAGGGTAGTGTTTGTTTCTGTAATACTGTAGGGTAGTGATGTTTACTTGTAGGTACTGTAGGGTTAGTGTGTTTACTGTAATGACTGTAGGGTAGTGATTTTACTACTGTAGGGTAGTGGTTTACTATGTGGGTAGTGTTGTTACTGTAAAACTGTAGGGTAGTGATGTTACTGTAATACTGTAGCAGTGATGTTTACTGTCGGTAGGTGTGTTACTGTAATACTGTAGGGTAGTGATGTTTACTGTATACTGTAGGGTAGTGATGTTCTAACTGTAGGGTAGATGTTGTTGTATACTGTAGGGTAGTGTTGTTTACTGTAATACTGTAGGGTATTGATGTTTCTGTAATATGTAGGTGATGTTTTGTTTACTGTAATACTGTAGGGTAGTGATGTTTACTGTAATACTGTAGGTAGTGTTTTTTACTGTAATACTGTAGGGTAGTGTTGTTGTTACTGTAGTAACTGTAGGGTAGTGATGTTTACTGTAATCACTGTAGGTAAGTGTGTTACTGAATACGTAGGTAGTGATTGTTTTACTGTAATACTGTAGGGTAGTTGTTTTTTACTGTAGTACTGTAGGGTATGTTTTGTGTACTGTAGGGTAGTGTTTGTTTTACTGTAATACTGTAGGGTAGTGTGATGTTACTGTATACTGTGGGTAGTGTTGTTACTGTAGGGTATGTTGTTTTTACTTGAATCTGTAGGGTATGGATTGTTTACTGTATACTTGTAGGTATGTTTGTTTACTGTAGGGTAGTGTTTTTTACTTGAATTACTGTAGGGTAAGTGATGTTTACTGTAATACTGTAGGTAGTGTTTTTTATGTAGGGTAGTGTTGTTTACTGTAATACTGTGTAGGGGTAGTGATGTTTACTGTAGTACTGTAGGGTAGTGTTGTTTACTGTAATACTAGGTAGGTAGTGATGTTTGCTGTAGGGTAGTGTTGTTTCTGTAGGGTAGTGTTGTTTTACTGTAAATGTAGGTAGTGATGTTTCTGTATAGCTGTAATGGTGTATTGGATGTTTAACTGTAGGGTAGTGTTTTTTACTGTAATACTGTAGGGTAGTGATTGTTTACTGTATACTGTAGGGTAGTGATTGTTTACTGGTTTAAGGTAGTGTTGTTTACTGTATCGTAGGGTAAGTTTGTTTACTGTATACTGTAGGGTAGTGTTGTTTACTGTATCTATGTAGGGTCGTGTTTTACTGTAATATGTAGGTAGTGATGTTTACTGTAATACTGTGGGTAGTGTGTTGTTTACTGTAATACTGTAGGGTAGTGTTGTTTACTGTTAAGTACTTAGTAGTGGATGTTTCTGTAATACTGTAGGTAGTGTTTTTTACTGTATACTGCTGGTAGTGATTTACGTAATACTAGTAGGTATGTGTTTACTGTAGTACTGTAGGGTAGTGTTGTTTACTGTACGGGTAGTGTTGTTTACTGTAATACTGTAGGTTAGTGTGTTTACTGTAATACTGTAGGGTAGTGTTGTTTACTGTAGGGTAGTGTGGTTTACTGTAGACTGTGAGGTAGTGATGTTTACTGTAAGTCTGGTAGGGTAGCTGTGATGTTTACTGTAGGGAGTTGTTGTTTACTGTAGTTACTGTAGGTAGTGATTGGTTTACTGTAATACTGTAGGGTATGATGTTTACTGTATACTGTTGTTGTGTTGTTTACTGTAGTAGTGTAGTGGTAGTGTTGTTTACTGTAGTTACTGTAGGGTAGTGATGTTTACTGTAATACTGTAGGGTAGTTTGTTGTACTGTAAGTACTGTAGGGTAGTGATGTTTACTGTAATACTGTATGGTAGTGATGTTTACTGTATAATCTGTAGGGTAGTGATTTTTACTGTAATACTGTAGGGTATTGTTGTTTACTGTAGTACTGTAGGGTAGTGAATGTTTAATATGTAGGCTTACTGTACGGTAGTGATGTTACTGTATACTGTAGGGTAGTGTTTTTTTTACTGTAGTACTGTGAGGTAGTGATGTTTACTGTAGTTGTATGGTATTTATAGTTTTACTTAACACTGTAAGGGTAGTGATGTTTTACTGTAATACTGTAGGGTAGTGATGTTTACTGTAAGTACTGTAGGGTAGTTGTTTTTTACTGGTATAATACTGTAGGTAGTGTTGTTTACTGTAGATTACTCTTAGGGTAGTGTTGTTTTCTAGTAGAACTGTAGGGTAGTGTTGTTTACTGTATACTGTAGGGTGAGTGATGTGTTTACTGTAATACTGTAGGGTAGTGATGTTTACTGTTATACTGTAGGGTAGTGGTTAGTGGTGTTTACTGTAGGGTAGTGTTGTTTACTGTATACTGTAGGTAGTGTTGTTTACTGTATATGTAGGGTATGTTTGTTTACTGTAATACTGTAGTAGTGTTGTTTACTGTAATACTGTAGGGTGTGATGTTTACTGTTAATATCTGTAGTGTAGTTTGTTCTGTATACTGTAGGGTAGTGATTGTTTACTGTAATACTGTAGGGTAGTGATGTACTTAATACTGTAGGGTAGTGTGTTTAACTGTAATACTGTAGGGTAGTGATGTTTACTGTAACTTGGGTAGTGTTGTTTACTGTATTACTGTAGGGTAGTGGTTGTTTACTGTAATACTGTAGGGTAGTGTTTACTGTAGACTGTAGGGTAGTGTGTTTACTGTAATAGCTGTAGGGTAGTGTGTGTTTACTGTAATACTGTAGGGTAGTGTTTACTGTATACTGTAGGGTAGTGTTGTTTCGTGTAATACTGTCGGTAGTGTGTTTTACTGTAATACTGTGGGTAGTGATGTTTTACTGTTAATACTGTAGGGTAGTGTTTTTATTGTAACGTAGGGTAGTGTTTACTGTAATACTGTAGGGTAGTGATGTTTACTGCTAGTACTGTAGGGTTAGTGTGTTTACTGTAGTACTGTAGGGTAGTGATAGTTGTTACTGTATACTGTAGGGTAGTGATGTTTACTGTAATACTGGTAGGGTTAGTGTTGTTTACTGAATACTGTAGGGTAGTGATGTTTACTTGTAATACTGTAGGTAGTGATGTTTACTGTAGTACTGTAGGGTAGTGATGTTTACTGTAATACTGTAGGGTAGTGGTTTACTGTATACTGTAGGTTAGGTGATGTTTACTGTAATACTTTAGGGTATTGTGTTTACTGTAGTACTGTAGGTATGTGTTTGTTATGTAGGTTAGTGTTTTTACTGTATACTGTTAGGGTAGTGATTTTACTGTAACACTGTAGGGTTAGTTCTTGTTTACTGTAATACTGTAGGGTATGTTGTTTACTTAATACTGTAGGGTATGTTTTATGTAGTGTGTTTTACTGTGTACTGTAGGTAGTGATGTTTACTGTAAACTGTAGGGTAGTGTTGTTTACTGTAGGGTAGTGTTGTTTTACTGTAGTACTTTAGGGTATGATGTTTACGGTTAATACTGTAGGGTTAGTGATGTTGTACTGTAATACTGTAGGGTAGTGTTTGTTTACTGTAGTACTGTAGGGTAGTGTTGTTTAACTGTAATATGTATGGTAGTGTTGTTTCTGTAATACTGTAGGGTAGTGTGTTTACTGTGGTAGTGTTTTTATACTGTAGGGTAGGTGTTGTACTGTAATACTGTAGGGTAGTTGATTTTACTGTATACTGTAGGGTAGTGTATGTTTCGTATAGGGTAGGTTTTTTACTGTAATACTGTAGGGTAGTGATGTTTACAGTAAACCTGTAAAGGGTAGTGTTGTTTTACTGTAGTACTGTAGGGTAGTTGGTTTGTTAATGTAATCCTGTAGGGTAGTGTTTTACTGTATACTGTGGTAGTGTGATTTACTGGTTACTGTAGGTAGTGTTGTTTACTGTAATATTTAGGTAGTGTTTACTGTAATACTGTAGGGTAGTTGTTGTTTTACTGTAATACTGTCGGAGGGGGGGAGTAGTGTGCGTTTGCTGTAATACTGTCGGGTAGTGATGTTTACTGTAATACTGTAGGGTAGTGTTGTTTACTGTAGTACTGTAGGTAGTGTTTTACTGTAGATACTGTAGTGTGTAGTATGATTTTTACTGTAGTACTGTAGGGTATTGATGTTATTACTGTAGTACTGTAGGGTAGTGATGTTTACTGTAATACTGTGGGTAGTGTTGTTTACTGTAAGATACTGTTAAGGGTAGTGTATGTTTACTGTAATCCTGTAGGGTAGTGATGTTTACTGTAGTACTGTAGGGTAGTGATGTTTTACTGTAATACTGTAGGTGTGTTTGTTTAACTGTAATACTGTAGGTATGATGTTTTACTGTAATACTGTAGGGTAGTGTTGTTTACTGTAGTACTGTAGGTATGTTTTTTACTGTAGGGTAGTGTTTGTTTACTGTAATACTGGTGGTAGTGATGTTTTACTGTAGACACCTGTAGGGTAGTGTTGTTTTACTGTAATACTGTAGGGTAGTGTGTTTACTGTCAGTACTGTATGGTTAGTTGTTTGTTACTGTAGGGTGTGATTGTTTTACTGTAGTACTGTAGGGTAGTGTTTTACTGTAATACTGTAGGGATCGTGTATGTTTAACTTAGGGTATGTTGTTTACTGTAGTACTGTAGGGTAGTGATGTTTACTGTAATACTGTAGGTATGTGTTTATGTATACTGTAGGGTAGTGTTGTTTACTGTAAGTACTGTAGGGTGTGTTGTTACTGTGAATACTGTAGGGTAGTGTTTTTACTGTAATACTGTAGGGTATTGATGTTTACTGTGGTAGTGTTTGTAATACGTAGGTAGTGTTTTTACTGTAATTACTGTAGGTAGTGTTGTTTACTGTAGTATCTGTAGGGTAGTGTTGTTTACTGTAAACTGTAGGGTAGTGTTGTTAAAGTGGAGAGTTATACTGTAGTAACTGTAGGTGAGTGTTGTTATTTACTGTAATCTGTAGGGTAGTGATGTTTACTGTAGGGTAGTGTGTTTTTACTGTAATCGGGTAGTGTTTAGTTTGTTACTGTAAACTGTGGGTATGTTGTAATGTTTACTGTA
>NC_052311.1:4308366-4418588 GCF_016432855.1 Salvelinus namaycush
ACAGGGATAGTCCAAACCATGTCTGCTGTCTTAATGAGAATCACACACTGTGTCCTAATGACAGGGATATCCAACCATTCTGCTGTCTTAATGAGAATCACACACTGTGTCTAATGACAGGGATATCCAACAGTCTGCTGTCTTAATGGAGAATCACACACTGTGTCCTAATGACAGGGATATCCCAACCAGTCTGCTGTCTTATGAGAATCACACACTGTGTCCTCATAATGACAGGATATCCAACCAGTCTGCTGTCTTAATGAGATCACACACTTTGTCCTAATGACAGGGATGATCCAACAGTCTGCTGTCTAATGGAATCACACAACGGTGTCCTAATGACAGGGATATCCAACCAGTCTGCTTGTCTTACATGAGAATCACACACTGTGTCCTAGACAGGGATAAATCCAACCATTCTGCTGTCCTTAATGAGAATCACACACTGTGTCCTAATGACAGGGATATCCAACCAGTCTGCTGTCTTATAATGAGATCACACACTGTGTCCTAATGACAGGGATATCCAACCAGTCTGCTGTCTTAATGAGAATCACACACTGTGTCCTAATGACAGGGTATCCAACCAGTCTGCTGTCCTGATGAGAATCACACACTGTGTCCTAATGACAGGGATATCCAACCAGTCTGCTGTCTTAATGAGAATCACACCTGTGTCCTAATGACAGGGATATCCAACCAGTCTGCTGTCTTAATGAGAATCACACACTGTGTCCTAATGACAGGGATATCCAACCAGTCTGCTGTCTTAATGAGAATCACACACTGTGTCCTAATGACAGGGATATCCAACCAGTCTGCTGTCTTAATGAGAATCACACACTGTGTCCTAATGACAGGGATATCCAACCAGTCTGCTGTCTTAATGAGAATCACACACTGTGTCCTAATGACAGGGATTCCAACCAGTCTGCTGTCCTTAATGAGAATCACACACTGTGTCCTAATGACAGGGATATCCAACCAGTCTGCTGTCTTAATGAGAATCACACACTGTGTCCTAATGACAGGGATATCCAACCAGTCTGCTGTCTTAATGAGAATCACACACTGTGTCCTAATGACAGGGATATCCAACCAGTCTGCTGTCTTAATGAGAATCACACACTGTGTCCTAATGACAGGGATATCCAACCAGTCTGCTGTCTTAATGAGAATCACACACTGTGTCCTAATGACAGGGATATCCAACCAGTCTGCTGTCTTAATGAGAATCACACACTGTGTCCTAATGACAGGGATATCCAACCAGTCTGCTGTCTTAATGAGAATCACACACTGTGTCCTAATGACAGGGATATCCAACCAATCTGCTGTCTTAATGAGAATCACACACTGTGTCCTAATGACAGGGATATCCAACCAGTCTGCTGTCTTAATGAGAATCACACACTGTGTCCTAATGACAGGGATATCCAACCAGTCTGCTGTCCTGATGAGAATCACACACTGTGTCCTAATGACAGGGATATCCAACCAGTCTGCTGTCTTAATGATGAATCACACACTGTGTCCTAATGACAGGGATATCCAACCAGTCTGCTGTCCTTAATGAGAATCACACACTGTGTCCTAATGACAGGGATAGTCCAACCAGTCTGCCTGTCCTTAATGAGAATCACACACTGTGTCCTAATGACAGGGATATCCAACCAGTCTGCTGTCTTAATGAGAATCACACACTGTGTCCTAATGACAGGGATATCCAACCAGTCTGCTGTCTTAATGAGAATCACACACTGTGTCCTAATGACAGGGATATCCAACCAGTCTGCTGTCTTAATGAGAATCACACACTGTGTCCTAATGACAGGGATATCCAACCAGTCTGCTGTCTTAATGAGAATCACACACTGTGTCCTAATGACAGGGATATCCAACCAGTCTGCTGTCCTGAATGAGAATCACACACTGTGTCCTAATGACAGGGATATCCAACCAGTCTGCTGTCTTAATGAGAATCACACACTGTGTCCTAATGACAGGGATATCCAACCAGTCTGCTGTCTTAATGAGAATCACACACTGTGTCCTAATGACAGGGATATCCAACCAGTCTGCTGTCTTAATGAGAATCACACACTGTGTCCTAATGACAGGGATATCCAACCAGTCTGCTGTCTTAATGAGAATCACACACTGTGTCCTAATGACAGGGATATCCAACCAGTCTGCTGTCTTAATGAGAATCACACACTGTGTCCTAATGACAGGGATATCCAACCAGTCTGCTGTCTTAATGAGAATCACACACTGTGTCCTAATGACAGGGATATCCAACCAGTCTGCTGTCTTAATGAGAATCACACACGGTGTCCTAATGACAGGGATATCCAACCTGTCTGCTGTCTTAATGAGAATCACACACTGTGTCCTAATGACAGGGATATCCAACCAGTCTGCTGTCTTAATGAGAATCACACACTGTGTCCTAATGACAGGGATATCCAACCAGTCTGCTGTCTTAATGAGAATCACACACTGTGTCCTAATCACAGGGATATCCAACCAGTCTGCTGTCTAAATGAGAATCACACACTGTGTCCTAATGACAGGGATATCCAACCAGTCTGCTGTCTTAATGAGAATCACACACTGTGTCCTAATGACAGGGATATCCAACCAGTCTGCTGTCCTGATGAGAATCACACACTGTGTCCTAATGACAGGGATATCCAACCAGTCTGCTGTCCTGATGAGAATCACACACTGTGTCCTAATGACAGGGATATCCAACCAGTCTGCTGTCTTAATGAGAATCACACACTGTGTCCTAATGACAGGGATATCCAACCAGTCTGCTGTCTTAATGAGAAACACACACTGTGTCCTAATGACAGGGATATCCAACCTGTCTGCTGTCCTGATGAGAATCACACACTGTGTCCTAATGACAGGGATATCCAACCAGTCTGCTGTCTTAATGAGAATCACACACTGTGTCCTAATGACAGGGATATCCAACCAGTCTGCTGTCTTAATGAGAATCACACACTGTGTCCTAATGACAGGGATATCCAACCAGTCTACTGTCTTAATGAGAATCACACACTGTGTCCTAATGACAGGGATATCCAACCAGTCTGCTGTCTTAATGAGAATCACACACTGTGTCCTAATGACAGGGATATCCAACCAGTCTGCTGTCTTAATGAGAATCACACACTGTGTCCTAATGACAGGGATAACCAACCAATCTGCTGTCTTAATGAGAATCACACGCGGTGTCCTAATGACAGGGATATCCAACCAGTCTGCTGTCTTAATGAGAATCACACACTGTGTCCTAATGACAGGGATATCCAACCAGTCTGCTGTCTTAATGAGAATCACACACGGTGTCCTAATGACAGGGATATCCAACCTGTCTGCTGTCTTAATGAGAATCACACACTGTGTCCTAATGACAGGGATATCCAACCAGTCTGCTGTCTTAATGAGAATCACACACTGTGTCCTAATGACAGGGATATCCAACCAGTCTGCTGTCCTGATGAGAATCACACACTGTGTCCTAATGACAGGGATATCCAACCAGTCTGCTGTCTTAATGAGAATCACACACTGTGTCCTAATGACAGGGATATCCAACCAGTCTGCTGTCCTGATGAGAATCACACACGGTGTCCTAATGACAGGGATATCCAACCAGTCTGC
Source organism: Salvelinus namaycush (assembly GCF_016432855.1). Lineage (NCBI taxonomy): Eukaryota > Metazoa > Chordata > Actinopteri > Salmoniformes > Salmonidae > Salvelinus > Salvelinus namaycush. The sequence continues at coordinate 4,312,048 of NC_052311.1, forward strand.
TGTCTTAATGAGAATCACACACTGTGTCCTAATGACAGGGATATCCAACCAGTCTGCTGTCTTAATGAGAATCACACACTGTGTCCTAATGACAGGGATATCCAACCAGTCTGCTGTCTTAATGAGAATCACACACTGTGTCCTAATGACAGGGATATCCAACCAGTCTGCTGTCTTAATGAGAATCACACACGGTGTCCTAATGACAGGGATAACCAACCAATCTGCTGTCTTAATGAGAATCACACACTGTCTCCTAATGACAGGGATATCCAACCAGTCTGCTGTCTTAATGAGAATCACACACGGTGTCCTAATGACAGGGATAACCAACCAGTCTGCTGTCTTAATGAGAATCACACACTGTGTCCTAATGACAGGGATATCCAACCAGTCTGCTGTCTTAATGAGAATCACACACTGTGTCCTAATGACAGGGATATCCAACCAGTCTGCTGTCTTAATGAGAATCACACACGGTGTCCTAATGACAGGGATAACCAACCAATCTGCTGTCTTAATGAGAATCACACACTGTCTCCTAATGACAGGGATATCCAACCAGTCTGCTGTCTTAATGAGAATCACACACGGTGTCCTAATGACAGGGATAACCAACCAATCTGCTGTCCTGATGAGAATCACACACTGTGTCCTAATGACAGGGATATCCAACCAGTCTGCTGTCCTGATGAGAATCACACACTGTGTCCTAATGACAGGGATATCCAACCAGTCTGCTGTCCTGATGAGAATCACACACTGTGTCCTAATGACAGGGATATCCAACCAGTCTGCTGTCCTGATGAGAATCACACACTGTGTCCTAATGACAGGGATATCCAACCAGTCTACTGTCTTAATGAGAATCACACACTGTGTCCTAATGACAGGGATATCCAACCAGTCTGCTGTCCTGATGAGAATCACACACTGTGTCCTAATGACAGGGATATCCAACCAGTCTGCTGTCTTAATGAGAATCACACACTGTGTCCTAATGACAGGGATATCCAACCAGTCTGCTGTCCTGATGAGAATCACACACTGTGTCCTAATGACAGGGATATCCAACCAGTCTGCTGTCTTAATCAATCAAGTTTATTTTATATAGCCCTTCGTACATCAGCTAATATCTCGAAGTGCTGTACAGAAACCCAGCCTAAAACCCCAAACAGCTAGTAATGCAGGTGTAGAAGCACGGTGGCTAGGAAAAACTCCATAGAAAGGCCAAAACCTAGGAAGAAACCTAGAGAGGAACCAGGCTATGAGGGGTGGCCAGTCCTCTTCTGGCTGTGCCGGGTGGAGATTATAACAGAACTATGCCAAGATGTTCAAAAATGTTCATAAGTGACAAGCATGGTCAAATAATAATCATGAATAATTTTCAGTTGGCTTTTCATAGCCGATCATTAAGAGTTGAAAAACAACAGGTCTGGGACAGGTGGCGGTTCCATAACCGCAGGCAGAACAGTTGAAACTGGAATAGCAGCAAGGCCAGGCGGACTGGGGACAGCAAGGAGTCACCACGCCCGGTAGTCCCGACGTATGGTCCTAGGGCTCAGGTCCTCCGAGAGAAAGAAAGAGAGAAGGAGAAAATTAGAGAGAGCCAAGATTTTCAAAATGTTCATAAATGACAAGCATGGTCAAATAATAATCAGGAATAAATCTCAGTTGGCTTTTCATAGCCGATCATTAAGAGTTGAAAACAGCAGGTCTGGGACAGGTAGGGGTTCCGTAACCGCAGGCAGAACAGTTGAAACTGGAATAGCAGCAAGGCCAGGCGGACTGGGGACAGCAAGGAGTCATGCCTGGTAGTCCTGACGTATGGTCCTAGGGCTCAGGTTCTCAGAGAGAGAGAAAGAAAGAGAGAACGAGAGAATTAGAGAGAGCATACTTAAATTCACACAGGTCACTGGATAAGACAGGAGAAGTACTCCAGGTATAACCAACTGACCCCAGCCCCCCGACACAAACTACTGCAGCATAAATACTGGAGGCTGAGACAGGAGCGGTCAGGAGACACTGTGGCCCCATCCGAAGATACCCCCGGACAGGGCCAAATAGGAAGGATATAACCCCACCCACTTTGCCAAAGCACAGCCCCCGCACCACTAGAGGGATATCTTCAACCACCAACTTACAATCCTGAGACAAGGCCGAGTATAGCCAACAAAGATCTCCACCACAGCACAAACCAAGGGGGGGGCGCCAACCCAGACAGGAAGATCACGTCAGTAACTCAACCCACTCAAGTGACGCACCCCTCCTAGGGACGGCATGAAAGAGCACCAGTAAGCCAGTGACTCAGCCCCTGTAATAGGGTTAGAGGCAGAGAATCCCAGTGGAGAGAGGGGAACCGGCCAGGCAGAGACAGCAAGGGCGGTTCGTTGCTCCAGAGCCTTTCCGTTCACCTTCACACTCCTGGGCCAGACTACACTCAATCATATGACCTACTGAAGAGATAAGTCTTCAGTAAAGACTTAAAGGTTGAGACCGAGTCTGCGTCTCTCACATGGGTAGGCAGACTGTTCCATAAAAATGGAGATCTATAGGAGAAAGCCCTGCCTCCCGCTGTTTGCTTAGAAATTCTAGGGACAATTAGGAGGCCTGCGTCTTGTGACCGTAGCGTACGTATTGGTATGTACGGCAGGACCAACTCGGAAAGATAGGTAGGAGCAAGCCCATGTAACGCTTTATAGGTTAACAGTAAAACCTTGAAATCAGCCCTTGCCTTAACAGGAAGCCAGTGTAGGGAAGCTAGCACTGGAGTAATATGATCAAATTTCTTGGTTCTAGTCAGGATTCTAGCAGCCGTATTTAGCACTAACTGAAGTTTATTTAGTGCTTTATCCGGGTAGCCGGAAAGTAGAGCATTGCAGTAGTCTAACCTAGAAGTAACAAATGCATGGATTAATTTTTCTGCATCATTTTTGGACAGAAAATCTCTGATTTTTGCAATGTTACGTAGATGGAAAAAAGCTGTCCTTGAAACAGTCTTGATATGTTCGTCAAAAGAGAGATCAGGGTCAAGAGTAACGCCGAGGTCCTTCACAGTTTTATTTGAGATGACTTTACAACCATCAAGATGAATTGTCAGATTTAACAGAAGATCTCTTTGTTTCTTGGGACCTAAAACAAGCATCTCTGTTTTGTCCGAGTTTAAAAGTAGAACGTTTTCAGCCATCCACTTCCTTATGTCTGAAACACAGGCTTCTAGGGCAATTTTGGGCCTTCACCATGTTTCATTGAAATGTACAGCTGTGTGTCATCCGCATAGCAGTGAAAGTTAACATTATGTTTTCGAATAACATCCCCAAGAGGTAAAATATATAGTGAAAACAATAGTGGTCCTAAAACGGAACCTTGAGGAACACCGAAATGCACAGTTGATTTGTCAGAGGACAAACCATTCACAGAGACAAACTGATATCTTTCCGACAGGTAAGATCTAAACCAGGCCAGAACTGGTCCGTGTAGACCAATTTGGGTTTCCAGTCTCTCCAAAAGAATGTGGTGATCGATGGTGTCAAAGGCAGCACTAAGGTCTAGTAGCACGAGGACAGATGCAGAGCCTCGGTCTGACGCCATTAAAAGGTCATTTACCACCTTCACAAGTGCAGTCTCAGTGCTATGATGGGGTCTAAAACCAGACTGAAGCATTTCGTATACATTGTTTGTCTTCAGAAAGGCAGTGAGTTGCTGCGCAACTGCTTTTTCTAAAATTTTTGAGAGGAATGGAAGATTCGATATAGGCCGATAGTTTTTTATATTTTCCGGGTCAAGGTTTGGCTTTTTCAAGAGAGGCTTTATCACTGCCACTTTTAGTGAGTTTGGTACACATCCGGTGGATAGAGAGCTGTTTATTATGTTCAACATAGGAGGGCCAAGCACAGGAAGCAGCTCTTTCAGCAGTTTAGTAGGAATAGGATCCAGTATGCAGCTTGAAGGTTTAGAGGCCATGATCATTTTCATCATTGTGTCAAGAGATATAGTACTAAAACACTTAAGTGTCTCTCCCGATCCCAGGCCCTGGCAGAGCTGTGCAGATCCAGGACAGCTAAGCCCTGGAGGAATACGCAGATTCAAAGAGGAGTCCGTAATTTGCTTTCTAATGGTCATGATCTTTTCCTCAAAGAAGTTCATGAATTTATTACTGCTGAAGTGAAAGCCATCCTCTCTTGGGGAATGCTGCTTTTTAGTTAGCTTTGCAACAGTATCAAAAAGAAATTTTGGATTGTTCTTATTTTCCTCGATTAAGTTGGAAAAGTAGGATGATCGAGCAGCAGTGAGGGCTCTTCGGTACTGCACGGTACTGTCTTTCCAAGCTAGTCGGAAGACTTCCAGTTTGGTGTGGCGCCATTTCCGTTCCAATTTCCTGGAAGCTTGCTTCAAAGCTCGGGTATTTTCTGTATACCAGGGAGCTAGTTTCTTATGACAAATGTTTTTCGTTTTTAGGGGTGCAACTGCATCTAGGGTATTGCGCAAGGTTAAATTGAGTTCCTCAGTTAAGTGGTTAACTGATTTTTGTCCTCTGACGTCCTTGGGTAGGCAGAAGGGGTCTGGAAGGGCATCAAGGAATTTTTTTGTTGTCTGAGAATTTATAGCACGACTTTTGATGCTCCTTGGTTGGGGTCTGAGCAGATTATTTGTTGCGATTGCAAACGTAATAAAAATAAAATGGTGGTCCGATAGTCCAGGATTATGTGGAAAAACATTAAGATCTACAACATTTATTCCATGGGACAAAACTAGGTCCAGAGTATGACTGTGGCAGTGAGTAGGTCCAGAGACATGTTGGACAAAACCCACTGAGTCGATGATGGCTCCGAAAGACTTTTGGAGTGGGTCTGTGGACTTCTCCATATGAATATTAAAATCACCAAAAATTAGAATATGATCTGCTATGACTACAAGGTCTGATAGGAATTCAGGGAACTCAGAGAGGAACGCTGTATATGGCCCAGGAGGCCTGTAAACAGTAGCTATAAAAAGTGATTGAGTAGGCTGCATAGATTTCATGACTAGAAGCTCAAAAGACGAAAACGTCATTTTTTTTTTTGTAAATTGAAATTTGCTATCGTAAATGTTAGCAACACCTCCGCCTTTGCGGGATGCACGGGGGATATGGTCACTAGTGTAACCAGGAGGTGAGGCCTCATTTAACACAGTAAATTCATCAGGCTTAAGCCATGTTTCAGTCAGACCAATCACATCAAGATTATGATCAGTGATTAGTTCATTGACTATGACTGCCTTTGAAGTGAGGGATCTAACATTAAGTAACCCTATTTTGAGATGTGAGGTATCATGATCTCTTTCAATAATGGCAGGAATGGAGGAGGTCTTTATCCTAATAAGATTGCTAAGGCGAACACCGCCATGTTTAGTTTTGCCCAACCTAGGTCGAGGCACAGACACAGTCTCAATGGGTATGGCTGAGCTGACTACACTGACTGTGCTATTGGCAGACTCCACTAAGCTGGCAGGTTGGCTAACAGCCTGCTGCCTGGCCTGCACCCTATTTCATTGTGGGGCTAGAGGAGTTAGAGCCCTATCTATGTTGGTAGATAAGATGAGATTCTTAATGATTCTCATTAATGAGAATCACACACTGTGTCCTAATGACAGGGATATCCAACCAGTCTGCTGTCTTAATGAGAATCACACACTGTGTCCTAATGACAGGGATATCCAACCAGTCTGCTGTCCTGATGAGAATCACACACTGTGTCCTAATGACAGGGATATCCAACCAGTCTGCTGTCCTGATGAGAATCACACACTGTGTCCTAATGACAGGGATATCCAACCAGTCTACTGTCTTAATGAGAATCACACACTGTGTCCTAATGACAGGGATATCCAACCAGTCTGCTGTCTTAATGAGAATCACACACTGTGTCCTAATGACAGGGATATCCAACCAGTCTACTGTCTTAATGAGAATCACACACTGTGTCCTAATGACAGGGATATCCAACCAGTCTGCTGTCCTGATGAGAATCACACACTGTGTCCTAATGACAGGGATATCCAACCAGTCTGCTGTCTTAATGAGAATCACACACGGTGTCCTAATGACAGGGATATCCAACCAGTCTGCTGTCTTAAGGAGAATCATACGCGGTGTCCTAATGACAGGGATATCCAACCAGTCTGCTGTCCTGATGAGAATCACACACTGTGTCCTAATGACAGGGATATCCAACCAGTCTGCTGTCTTAATGAGAATCACACACTGTGTCCTAATGACAGGGATATCCAACCAGTCTGCTGTCTTAATGAGAATCACACACTGTGTCCTAATGACAGGGATATCCAACCAGTCTGCTGTCCTGATGAGAATCACACACTGTGTCCTAATGACAGGGATATCCAACCAGTCTGCTGTCCTGATGAGAATCACACACTGTGTCCTAATGACAGGGATATCCAACCAGTCTGCTGTCTTAATGAGAATCACACACTGTGTCCTAATGACAGGGATATCCAACCAGTCTGCTGTCTTAATGAGAATCACACACTGTGTCCTAATGACAGGGATATCCAACCAGTCTGCTGTCCTGATGAGAATCACACACTGTGTCCTAATGACAGGGATATCCAACCAGTCTGCTGTCTTAATGAGAATCACACACGGTGTCCTAATGACAGGGATATCCAACCAGTCTGCTGTCCTGATGAGAATCACACACTGTGTCCTAATGACAGGGATATCCAACCAGTCTGCTGTCTTATTGAGAATCACACACGGTGTCCTAATGACAGGGATATCCAACCAGTCTGCTGTCTTAATGAGAATCACACACTGTGTCCTAATGACAGGGATATCCAACCAGTCTGCTGTCTTAATGAGAATCACACACTGTGTCCTAATGACAGGGATATCCAACCAGTCTGCTGTCTTAATGAGAATCACACACTGTGTCCTAATGACAGGGATATCCAACCAGTCTGCTGTCCTGATGACAATCACACACTGTGTCCTAATGACAGGGATATCCAACCAGTCTGCTGTCTTAATGAGAATCACACACTGTGTCCTAATGACAGGGATATCCAACCTGTCTGCTGTCTTAATGAGAATCACACACTGTGTCCTAATGACAGGGATATCCAACCAGTCTGCTGTCTTAATGAGAATCACACACTGTCCTAATGACAGGGATATCCAACCAGTCTGCTGTCTTAATGAGAATCACACACTGTGTCCTAATGACAGGGATATCCAACTACAGATCAGTTGAGGGATGTTTTGAATCATGCTGCTTCTGTAATGTAGTTATGATTGTACTCTAACAAATACTTTTAAAACAATCTGCTACTCTCTGTTTATCATATATGCATAGTCACTTTAACTATACATTCATGTACATACTACCTCAATTGGGCCGACCAACCAGTGCTCCCGCACATTGGCTAACCGGGCTATCTGCATTGTGTCCCACCCACCACCCGCCAACCCCTCTTTTACGCTACTGCTACTCTCTGTTCATCATATATGTATAGTCACCTTAACCATATCTACATGTACATACTACCTCAATCAGCCTGACTAACCGGTGTCTGTATGTAGCCTCGCTACTTTTATAGCCTCGCTACTGTATATAGTGTCAGGTTTTGGCCAAGACTGTTCGGGTTTTGGTCACTAGATGTCCCCATTGCACCTTTTTTGTACCTTTTGTTTTTCTTGCTCTAATTATTGTTTGCACCTGTAGGTCATTCCCTTGTTAGTATTTAAACCCTGTGTGTTCCTCAGTTCCTTGCTCAGTGTTTGTAAGTTAGCACCCAGCCCCAGCCCAAGCCTTGTTTTATACAGATATTTCTCTTGTTGGATTTTCCAGAGGTTCTCTGGTTTAGTTCTTGTGTATTATTTGAGTAGTCTTTTGAGGTTTGTTTTTCCCTGCTGTTTTTTACCACTTTGTGGAGTTTCTTTTGTATTTTGGAGGATTTCCATTTTGTGCCTCTTGGCTTTATTTTTGGACATTGTGGATTTAGTTTCTTTGCCTGAAGATTTTGTTCTTTTATTAAACCACCATCTCTAGTACTGCTGTGTCTGCCTCATCTTCTGGGTTCTGACGATTATTAGTGACTGTTTCTCGCACCGGGTCCTGACATATAGCCTGTCTTTTTACTGTTGTTTTATTTCTTTACCTACCTATTGTTCACCTAATACACCTTTTTTGCAATATTGGTTAGAGCCTGTCAGTAAGCATTTCACTGTAAGGTCTACCTACACCTGTTGTATTCGGCATTTCACTGTAAGGTCTACCTACACCTGTTGTATTCGGCATTTCACTGTAAGGTCTACCTACACCTGTTGTATTCAGCATTTCACTGTAAGGTCTACTACACCTGTTGTATTCAGCATTTCACTGTAAGGTCTACTACACCTGTTGTATTCGGCATTTCACTGTAAGGTCTACCTACACCTGTTGTATTCAGTATTTCACTGTAATGTCTACCTACACCTGTTGTATTCGGCATTTCACTGTAAGGTCTACCTACACCTGTTGTATTCGGCATTTCACTGTAAGGTCTACCTACACCTGTTGTATTCGGCATTTCACTGTAAGGTCTACCTACACCTGTTGTATTCGGCATTTCACTGTAAGGTCTACTACACCTGTTGTATTCAGCATTTCACTGTAAGGTCTACTACACCTGTTGTATTCGGCATTTCACTGTAAGGTCTACTACACCTGTTGTATTCGGCATTTCACTGTAAGGTCTACTACACCTGTTGTATTCAGCATTTCACTGTAAGGTCTACTACACCTGTTGTATTCGGCATTTCACTGTAAGGTCTACTACGCCTGTTGTATTCGGCATTTCACTGTAAGGTCTACCTACACCTGTTGTAATCGGCATTTCACTGTAAGGTCTACCTACACCTGTTGTAATCGGCATTTCACTGTAAGGTCTACACCTGTTGTATTCAGCATTTCACTGTAAGGTCTACCTACACCTGTTCTATTCAGCATTTCACTGTAAGGTCTACTACACCTGTTGTATTCAGCATTTCACTGTAAGGTCTACTACACCTGTTGTATTCAGCATTTCACTGTAAGGTCTACTACACCTGTTGTATTCAGCATTTCACTGTAAGGTCTACTACACCTGTTGTATTCAGCATTTCACTGTAAGGTCTACCTACACCTGTTGTATTCAGCATTTCACTGTAAGGTCTACCTACACCTGTTGTATTCAGCATTTCACTGTAAGGTCTACCTACACCTGTTGTATTCGGCATTTCACTGATAGGTCTACCTACACCTGTTGTATTCGGCATTTCACTGTAAGGTCTACTACACCTGTTGTATTCGGCATTTCACTGTAAGGTCTACTACACCTGTTGTATTCAGCATTTCACTGTAAGGTCTACTACACCTGTTGTATTCAGCATTTCACTGTAAGGTCTACCTACACCTGTTGTATTCAGCATTTCACTGTAAGGTCTACTACACCTGTTGTATTCAGCATTTCACTGTAAGGTCTACCTAAACCTGTTGTATTCAGCATTTCACTGTAAGGTCTACTACACCTGTTGTATTCAGCATTTCACTGTAAGGTCTACTACACCTGTTGTATTCAGCATTTCACTGTAAGGTCTACCTACACCTGTTTTATTCGGCATTTCACTGTAAGGTCTACTAGACCTGTTGTATTCAGCATTTCACTGTAAGGTCTACCTACACCTGTTGTATTCAGCATTTCACGGTAAGGCCTACTACACCTGTTGTATTCAGCATTTCACGGTAAGGTCTACCTACACCTGTTGTATTCAGCATTTCACTGTAAGGTCTACTACACCTGTTGTATTCAGCATTTCACTGTAAGGTCTACCTAAACCTGTTGTATTCAGCATTTCACTGTAAGGTCTACCTACACCTGTTGTATTCAGCATTTCACTGTAAGGTCTACCTACACCTGTTGTATTCAGCATTTCACTGTAAGGTCTACCTACACCTGTTGTATTCAGCATTTCACTGTAAGGTCTACCTACACCTGTTGTATTCAGCATTTCACTGTAAGGTCTACCTACACCTGTTGTATTCAGCATTTCACTGTAAGGTCTACCTACACCTGTTGTATTCAGCATTTCACTGTAAGGTCTACCTAAACCTGTTGTATTCAGCATTTCACTGTAAGGTCTACTACACCTGTTGTATTCAGCATTTCACTGTAAGGTCTACCTACACCTGTTGTATTCAGCATTTCACTGTAAGGTCTACCTACACCTGTTGTATTCAGCATTTCACTGTAAGGTCTACCTACACCTGTTGTATTCAGCATTTCACTGTAAGGTCTACCTACACCTGTTGTATTCAGCATTTCACTGTAAGGTCTACTACACCTGTTGTATTCAGCATTTCACTGTAAGGTCTACCTACACCTGTTGTATTCAGCATTTCACTGTAAGGTCTACTACACCTGTTGTATTCAGCATTTCACTGTAAGGTCTACTACACCTGTTGTATTCAGCATTTCACTGTAAGGTCTACTACACCTGTTGTATTCAGCATTTCACTGTAAGGTCTACTACACCTGTTGTATTCAGCATTTCACTGTAAGGTCTACTACACCTGTTGTATTCAGCATTTCACTGTAAGGTCTACCTACACCTGTTGTAATCGGCATTTCACTGTAAGGTCTACACCTGTTGTATTCGGCATTTCACTGTAAGGTCTACTACACCTGTTGTATTCAGCATTTCACTGTAAGGTCTACTACGCCTGTTGTATTCGGCATTTCACTGTAAGGTCTACTACGCCTGTTGTATTCGGCATTTCACTGTAAGGTCTACTACACCTGTTGTATTCAGCATTTCACTGTAAGGTCTACTACACCTGTTGTGTTCAGCATTTCACTGTAAGGTCTACCTACACCTGTTGTGTTCAGCATTTCACTGTAAGGTCTACTACACCTGTTGTATTCAGCATTTCACTAAGGTCTACCTACACCTGTTGTGTTCGGCATTTCACTGTAAGGTCTACTACACCTGTTGTATTCGGCATTTCACTGTAAGGTCTACTACACCTGTTGTATTCGGCATTTCACTGTAAGGTCTACCTTAACCTGTTGTATTCGGCATTTCACTGTAAGGTCTACTACACCTGTTGTATTCAGCATTTCACTGTAAGGTCTACCTACACCTGTTGTATTCAGCATTTCACTGTAAGGTCTACTACACCTGTTGTATTCAGCATTTCACTGTAAGGTCTACTACACCTGTTGTATTCGGCATTTCACTGTAAGGTCTATTACACCTGTTGTATTCAGCATTTCACTGTAAGGTCTACTACACCTGTTGTATTCGGCATTTCACTGTAAGGTCCATTACACCTGTTGTATTCGGCATTTCACTGTAAGGTCCATTACACCTGTTGTATTCGGCATTTCACTGTGAGGTCCACTACACCTGTTGTATTCAGCATTTCACTGTAAGGTCTACTACACCTGTTGTTGTATTCAGCATTTCACTGTAAGGTCTACTACACCTGTTGTTGTATTCAGCATTTCACTGTAAGGTCTACTACACCTGTTGTTGTATTCAGCATTTCACTGTAAGGTCTACTACACCTGTTGTTGTATTCAGCATTTCACTGTAAGGTCTACTACACCTGTTGTTGTATTCAGCATTTCACTGTAAGGTCTACTACACCTGTTGTATTCGGCATTTCACTGTAAGGTCTACCTACACCTGTTGTATTCGGCATTTCACTGTAAGGTCTACCTACACCTGTTGTATTCGGCATTTCACTGTAAGGTCTACCTACACCTGTTGTATTCGGCATTTCACTGTAAGGTCTATTACACCTGTTGTATTCGGCATTTCACTGAGGTCTATTACACCTGTTGTATTCGGCATTTCACTGAGGTCTATTACACCTGTTGTATTCGGCATTTCACTGAGGTCTATTACACCTGTTGTATTCGGCATTTCACTGTGAGGTCTACTACACCTGTTGTATTCGGCATTTCACTGTGAGGTCTACTACACCTGTTGTATTCGGCATTTCACTGTAAGGTCTACTACACCTGTTGTATTCAGCATTTCACTGTAAGGTCTACTACACCTGTTGTATTCAGCATTTCACTGTAAGGTCTACTACACCTGTTGTATTCGGCGCACGTGACATAAACTTTGATTTGATTTGAAACCTCTTACAACTCTTTTATTTCAAAAATATTTCTGGAAAATGTCTGAAATATTGTGGACGTGATATTCCATGCTTGCGTCATCAAAATAATAACCTATAGATGCTAATCAGACGTCCTTTTAAGTCTGATATGAATATCCAGTTCTCCTACAGTGTTCATGTCAAGCCTCCTGTCTCTGTCTGTGGCCTGTTGAGAGAAATGTTTTTTTTTTTTTTTTTAAGACAGAAAGAAAGCGTGTAAAAATGTACCATACAGGTTTGAACAAAACCCATCATGCCCTGCTGCACTGCGCTGTCAAAATATCTGAGGACTGTGAGTACCCAATGGCACCATATTCCCTATATAGTGTACTATGGGCCCTGGTCTAATGAAGGGCACAAATATAGGACGTAGATCAATTTAACACGGTAGAATCAGCTCGTTTTAAATCTAAACACCGTTTGCATTAGAGGCTTTAACAAAGAACAATGGAGCTCATTTTCATCCTGGGATGAATGTACTTTGATAAGATATAATTAGTGACGCTTCGCTGTGATCCAGAATCGCAGGGTTCTCATTAAGTATGAACCCTGGAACTGTAAGCGTTTAAAGCTACACCTGATCCTCCTCTCGTTTAACCAGTCCAAACTTGTTTACTTGTCTTCCCAAACATGCTTTTGGCTCTTGGTATTTTGTATTTGGTAAGCACAGCAAACCCAGGACAACCTCAGATTATCAGCTTAATGCTCATCAAAGTTACACCAGAGAGGAATATAGTTGGTTACACAGTGAGATGGTGTGTGTATTGTTATTGTATTGCTAGATATTACTGCGCTTTTGGAGCTAAAAAAACATGAGCATTTCGCTGCACCTGCAAAAACATCTGCAAATCTGTTTACGTGACCCCCAAAAAACTTTGATTTGATTTAGATTTTGAGTGATTCTGCCCATAGAAAAACCATGAGTGAACAGAAACACCTCTTAACAGAGCCATACTCAATCTCAACCATTGTGCTTTCTGAAAGGGAATAATGAGCCTCAGAGAAAACCGTCTGAGAGACAGGATGCTGCATTTGTGACTCTCTCTCTCTACAAACCCAGAGAACACATTGTATCTCACAAGCAAGCAGCATTTAGACAGACAGGCAGGCAGTCAGTCCGGCAGTCAGGCAGGCAGGCAGGCAGTCCGGCAGTCAGACAGACAGGCAGGCAGTCAGTCCGGCAGTCAGGCAGGCGGGCAGGCAGTCCGGCAGTCAAACAGTCAGGCAGGCAGTCAGGCCGGCAGTCAGGCAGGCGGGCAGGCAGTCAAACAGTCAGGCAGGCAGGCGGGCAGGCAGTCCGGCAGTCGGGCAGGCAGTCAGGCCGGCAGTCAGGCAGGCGGGCAGTCAGGCAGGCAGTCAGTCAGGCCGGCAGTCAGGCAGGCGGGCAGGCTTCCGTTCCCCTGCGGTGGGACAGATCCTGGGGACGTGAGGGAACGCTGTCAGCAGCACTCAATATCACACAGTACACCAACATAGACTGGGGCTGGGATGGGTATATAGTCATAAAATCTCTAGAATGTACGTGCCCATTCAAGTCAATGTTCCGGCGGCCATATTGAGTCTATCCAGAGACTTTAACTTTCTAGTAATTCTATTTCTATGGTTATTTCTACCACCACCATAACATCATAATCTAAGTCACCTATTATTAGAGGGGTTGTGTTAAAGGCGGAAGACACATTTCAGTTTAATACATTCAGTTGGACAACTGACTAGGTATCCCCCTTTCCCACCTGTTCCTTGGCCTAGCCATAGTCACAGTGTGGCGTGGGGAAGGGAAGGGGGTGGAAGCTGGATGGACGCTGAAGGGGGCTGGTGGAGGCTGGGTAGAGGGATAAGGCGGCTGGATGAGGGGTCAGATGGAGCAGAGTAAGGGGGAGGGATAAGGCGGCTGGATGAGGGGCCAGATGGAGCAGAGTAAGGGGGAGGGATACAGGGTTGGACCGTGTCCTCGGCACGCCCAGGAAACACAATCAATATCACAGCAGACCCACTGGGCCTTGAAATGTATCTATCTCTCAGAGAGGGCATTAGTCACCATGTTATCCTCTCTCAGAGAGGGCATTAGACACCATGGTATCCTCTCTCAGAGAGGGCATTAGTCACCATGGTATCTCTCTCTCAGAGAGGGCATTAGTCACCATGTTATCCTCTCTCAGAGAGGGCATTAGACACCATGGTATCCTCTCTCAGAGAGGGCATTAGTCACCATGGTATCCTCTCTCAGAGAGGGCATTAGACACCATGGTATCCTCTCTGAGAGGGCATTAGACACCATGGTATCCTCTCTGAGAGGGCATTAGACACCATGTTATCCTCTCTCAGAGAGGGCATTAGTCACCATGGTATCCTCTCTCAGAGAGGGCATTAGACACCATGGTATCCTCTCTCAGAGAGGGCATTAGACACCATGGTATCCTCTCTCAGAGAGGGCATTAGACACCATGGTATCCTCTCTCAGAGAGGGCATTAGACACCATGGTATCCTCTCTCAGAGAGGGCATTAGACACCATGGTATCCTCTCTCAGAGAGGGCATTAGACACCATGTTATCCTCTCAGAGAGGGCATTAGACACCATGTTATCCTCTCTCAGAGAGGGCATTAGACACCATGTTATCCTCTCTCAGAGAGGGCATTAGACACCATGTTATCCTCTCTCAGAGAGGGCATTAGACACCATGTTATCCTCTCTCAGAGAGGGCATTAGACACCATGGTATCTCTCTCTCTCTCCCTCCCTCTCTCTCTCTCTCTCTCTCCCTCTCTGTCTCTATCACTCTCTCTATCTCTCTGTCTATCTCTCTGTCTCTCTCTCTCTGTCTCTCTCTCTGTCTCTCTCTCTCTGTCTCTCTCTGTCTCTCTCTCTGTCTCTCTCTGTCTCTCTCTCTCTCTCTCTTTCTTTCTCGCTCTCTGTCTCTGTATCACTTTCCCTCTCTCTCCCTCACTCGCTCTCTCTCTCTGTCTCTATCACTCTGTCTCTCTCTCTCTCTCTCTCTCGCTCTCTCTCTCTCTCCCTGTCTCGCTCTCTCTCTGTCACAGCCCCCCTCCTTGTATTTACAATGTATTCACAAATCTTGCTGCTGTGATTGCACACTGTGGTATTTCACCCCCATAGATATGAGAATTTATCAAAATTGGATTTGTTTTCTAATTCCTTTAGATCTGTGTAATCTTTTAGGGTCTGTGTAATCTGAGGGAAATATGTGTCACGCCCTGATCTGTTTCACCTGTCTTTGTGATTGTCTCCACCCACCACCAGGTGTCACCCGTTTTCCCCATTAGTCCCTGGGTGTTTATTCCGGTGTTCCCTGTTTGTCTGTTGCCAGTTTGTCTTGTCATGTCAACCAGTGTGGTTTTCTGTGCGCCTGCTTTGTCCTATCGCTCTTTTGCTAGTCCTCCTGGTTTTGCCCTGACTCTGAACCCGCCTGCCTGACCATACTGCCTGCCCTGACTCTGAACCCGCCTGCCTGACCATACTGCCTGCCCTGACTCTGAACCCGCCTGCCTGACCATACTGCCTGCCCTGACTCTGAACCCGCCTGCCTGACCATACTGCCTGCCCTGACTCTGAACCCGCCTGCCTGACCATACTGCCTGCCCTGACTCTGAACCCGCCTGCCTGACCATACTGCCTGCCCTGACTCTGAACCCGCCTGCCTGACCATACTGCCTGCCCTGACCTCCAGCCTGCCTGCCACTCTGTACCTCCTGGACTCTGACCTTGTTGATGATCTTTTGCCTGTCCACGACCATTCTCTTGCCTGCCCCTTGGATTATAATAAATATCAGAGACTCGAACCATCTGCCTCCTGTGTCTGCATCTGGGTCTCGCCCTGTGCCCTTATAATATGTGTCTCTAATATGGTCATACATTTGGCAGGAGGTTAAGAAGTGCAGCTCAGTTTCCACCTCATTTTGTGGGCAGTGTGCACATAGCCTGTTTTCTCTTGAGAGCCAGGTATGCCTACGGCGGCCTCTCTCAATAGCAAGGCCATGCTCACTGAGTCTGTACATAGTTAATTTTGGGTCAGTCACAGTGGTCAGGTATTCCCTGTGTACTCTCTGTTTAGGGCCAAGTAGCGTTCCAGTTTCCAGTGAATTCTTTGGTTAGGTCTAATTGTGTTTCTGTCCCCAGAACAAAGTTGCTTAGGGGACTCTTCTCTAGGTTAATCTCTCTGTAGGTGATGGCTTTGTTAAGGAAGGTTTGGGAATCGCTTCCTTTTAGATGGTTGTAGAATTTAACGTCTCTTTTCTGGATTTTGATCATTAGCGGGTATCATCCTAATTCTACTTTGCATGCATTATTTGGTGTTTTACGTTGAACACGGAGGATGTTTTTGCAGAATTGTGCTTGCAGAGTCTCAATTTGGTGTTTGTCCCATTTTGTGAATTCTTGGTTGGTGAGCGGACCACAGACCTCACAACCATAAAGGTCAATGGTTGATTTATGTATTTCTAGCCAGATCCTAATTGGGATGTCAATTTTATGTTCAGCAGGTCTGTTAGTCCCTTCAACTCCAGTTGTCCTATTGGTTAATTGCTATCTTGGATCAGTTACAATGATTGGCATTATTGAATAAATGATGATGTGGCACAAACAAAAATAAGTTGAACTGCAAAACACTGACAAGAATTCTACTTTGTCCCATTGATAATGATTAGCAAATAATATAGACAAGAGTCTGTCTGGCTGAGAGGTGGTGGTGTAACACTGGTAATATAGAGGGTCAGCACACAACAGATTAGAAAGAATGTAGAGAGGGACTGTAGTGTAGATAGACAGACAGAGAGAGAGGTAGAGAGAGAGGTAGAGAGAGAGGTAGAGAGAGAGGTAGAGAGAGGTAGAGAGAGGCATGTCCTTTTCTTTTTAATCTTTTATCAGTTCATGATTAGTGTCACAGAGTTACATTGTTAGCAAAACTGTATTCAACTCAAAGAAGAAAAGTAATCCAATAGGTAATTTGAAACTTTAGAATGCAATAATTGATATGAACAAATCATTGAGTTTGACATTCATGTGAGTGCAGCATAGCAAAATGCATGACTGCACAGTGAACACCGCATGAAATGAGAAAAATATAAATTTTAAACAAACTTACAAAAGCAAATGTGTAAAACTACAGTGCTGAAAATGTTGCCTCATAAACAGCACTAAAAGTCAAGACAGCCTCTGGCAGGAAAAACAGCATTTTGGTCCGAACACATCTCTCACTCCTATGGCTCTATCCATCTGGTTTCACAGCCCCTTCTCTTCACTGCACACCAGTCTAGTGGGCTAGAGACGTCATATCGAATAAAATTTATTTATATAGCCCTTTTTACATCAGCTGATATATCAAAGTGCTGTACAGAAACTCAGCCTAAAACCCCAAACAGCAAGCAATGCAGGTGTAGAAGCACGGTGGCTAGGAAAACCTCCTAGGCTGTACTGGTCCATTTAACCTACAGAGAGCCATTCTGGTCCAACATGGGCTGTACTGGTCCATTTAACCTACAGAGAGCCATTCTGGACCAACATGGGCTGTACTGGTCCATTTAACCTACAGAGAGCTATTCTGGTCCAACATGGGCTGTACTGGTCCATTTAACCTACAGAGAGCCATTCTGGTCCAACATGGGCTGTACTGGTCCATTTAACCTACAGAGAGCCATACAAGTCATTATGACCTATCTGTACTCTCGTATTAGAGTGTATTGAATGGCAGACTGCACAGTGATACAAGGTTGTACAGGTAGCAACATAGGCCTACGTCATAGTTTACCATGAGGGCTTGGGGTGGAACTGTTGCCAAAGACAACAGTGGTTCACTTTTAGTGCAGATAATAAAACCAAATTAAACATGATTAATTATATCAGACCATTGACACACAAACACACAAACTCTCTCTCACACACACTCACACTCACACAAACAAACACACACATACAAACTCTCACACACAAACACACAAACTCACAAACACACTCACAAACACACACAAACTTTTGCGAGGTCATGACATGGTGCGTCACAGTCATAGTCAGGGCTGCTCATGCATGCGGTCGCCAGTCAGAGTGACATTTTCTTCAAAATCTTTTCGAACATTTCAGCAAAGGTGAAAGTGAGGGAAATGCAATCAATATTGCTATTTAATTAACAAAAACTATCAATAAACCATATGAATAAATTAACAGTTATCGTCCTCACCAAGCCTTATTGTAATGAGTCTGTGTGTAGCTGGTGAGATGAGTCAGGCGCAGGACAGCAGATATGAGTAATGAAAGCAATTTTACTCAATAATATAACAATACACGTCGTATAAATACAAGGCCACAAATACGGACCGCAATACAATAAACAATTACTCACAAACAAACATGGGGGAACAGAGGGTTAAATAATGAACAAGTAATTGGGGAATTGAAACCAGGTGTGTAAGACAAAGACAAAACAAATGGAAAATGAAAAGTGGATCGGCGATGGCTAGAAGGCCGGTAATGTCGACCGCCGAAAGCCACCCGAACAAGGAGAGGGACAGACTTCGGCGGAAGTCGTGACAGTATCCCCCCGTTGACGCGCGGCTCCAGGGGCGCCGACACCAGCCTCGAGGAAGACCCGGAGGACGAGGCGCAGGGCGATCCGGCCGGCGACGGTGACACTCACGCAGTAGTTCAGGATCTAAAACATCTGCTACCGGAACCCAGCACCTCTCCTCCGGCCCGTACCCCTCCCACTCCACGAGGCTTAGTCACACTGACATTACAGCTAATAAACTATCTGTCTGACTCATGATGTGACATTACAGTTAATAAACTATCTGAGTCTGACTCATGATGTGACATTACAGTTAATAAACTATCTGAGTCTGACTCATGATGTGACATTACAGTTAATAAACTATCTGAGTCTGACTCATGATGTGACATTACAGTTAATAAACTATCTGAGTCTGACTCATGATGTGACATTACATTTAATAAACAATCTGAGTCTGACTCATGATGTGACATTACAGTTAATAAACTAAGAGTTACATAGTTTATTAACTTTAACAGAAGTGTATGTCTGGCTGAGAGGTGGGTGGTGTAACACTGGTAATATAGACAAGAGTCTGTCTGGCTGAGAGGTGGGTGGTGTAACACTGGTAATATAGACAAGAGTCTGTCTGGCTGAGAGGTGGGTGGTGTAACACTGGTAATATAGAGAAGAGTCTGTCTGGCTGAGAGGTGGGTGGTGTAACACTGGTAATATAGAGAAGAGTCTGTCTGGCTGAGAGGTGGGTGGTTGTAACGGCTGTCGTAGTCGTTCTCCTCCTCAGATGAGGAGGAGCATGGATCGGACCAAGATGCGGATTGGTAAGTATTCATTATTTAATGGAAAAACAACAAACACTACAAAATACAAAAACCAATAAACGTGACTAACCCGAAACAGTCCTGTGTGGCCCAAACACTGACACAGGAACAAACACCCACAAAACACAAGTGAAACCCTGGCTGCCTTAGTATGATTCTCAATCAGGGACAAACGATCTACAGCTGCCTCTGATTGAGAATCATACCAGGCCGAACACAAAATCCCAACATAGAAAATCAAACCTAGACCAACCCACCCAACTCACGCCCTGACCAACTAAAACAAATACATGACAAAGGAAAACAGGTCAGGAACGTGACAGAACCCCCCCCCTTAAGGTGCGAACTCCGGGCGCACCAGCACAAATTCTAGGGGAGGGTCTGGGTGGGCGTCTGTCCACGGTGGCGGCTCTGGCGCTGGTCGTGGTCCCCACCCCACCATAGTCAACCCCCGCTTCCGTGGCCTCCTCCCAATATTCACCCTCCATGTCAATCCCACTATTCCAAAGGGCAGTAACAGACTGAGGGGTAGCACCTGACTGAGGGGTAGCACCTGACTGAGGGGTAGCACCTGACTGAGGGGTAGCACCTGACTGAGGGGTAGCACCTGACTGAGGGGCGGATCCTGGCTGGCTGGCTCTGGCGGATCCTGGCTGGCGGAAGGCTCTGGCGGATCCTGGCTGGCGGAAGGCTCTGGCGGATCCTGGCTGGCGGAAGGCTCTGGCGGATCCTGGCTGGCGGAAGGCTCTGGCGGATCCTGGCTGGCGGAAGGCTCTGGCGGATCCTGGCTGGCGGAAGGCTCTGGCTGGTCCTGGCTGGACGGCTCTGGCTGGTCCTGGCTGGACGGCTCTGGCTGGTCCTGGCTGGACGGCTCTGGCTGGTCCTGGCTGGACGGCTCTGGCTGGTCCCGGCTGGACGGCTCTGGCTGATCCCGGCTGGACGGCTCTGGCGGATCCCGGCTGGACGGCTCTGAACAGACGGGCAGCTCTGACGGCTCGGGACAGACGGCCAGCGCTGGGCAGGCAGACAGTTCAGACCACGCTGGGCAGGCAGACAGTTCAGGCAGCGCTGAGCAGGCAAGCAGCGCAGGCGGCGTTGGGCAGACGGCCGACTCTGACCTGCTGAGGCGCACAGTAGGCCTGGTGCGTGGTGCCGGAACTGGAGGCACTGGGCTGGAGACACGCACCACAGGGAGAGTGCGTGGAGGAGGAACAGGGCTCTGGAAACGCACTGGAAGCCTGGTGCGTGGTGTTGGCACTGATGGTACTGGGCTGGGGTGGGAAGGTGGCGCCGGATATACCGGACCGTGAAGGAGGACACGCGCTCTTGAGCACCGAGCCTCCCCAACCCTACCAGGTTGAATGGTCCCCGTAGCCCTGCCAGTGCGGCGAGGTGGAATAGCCCGCACTGGGCTATGCAGGCGAACCGTGGACACCACCTGTAAGGCTGGTGCCATGTACGCCGGCCCGAGGAGACGCACTGGAGGCCAGATGCGTTGGGCCGGCTTCATGACATCCGGCTCGATGCCCAACCTAGCCCTACCAGTGCGGCGAGGTGGAATAGCCCGCACTGGGCTAAGCACGCGTACTGGGGACACCGTGCGCTTTACCGCATAACACGGTGTCTGACCAGTACGACGCCCTCTCACTCCACGGTAAGCCCGGGGAGTTGGCTCGGGTATCCAACCCGGCTTCGCCACACTCCCCTTAAGCACCCCCCCAAGAAATTTTTGGGTGAGCCTCTCGGGCTTCCAGCCGCTCTGCCTTGCTTTCGCCTCATAAAACCTCCTCTCCGCTTTCGCTGCCTCCAGCTCCGCTTTGGGGCGGCGACACTCCTCTGGCTCTGCCCAGGGTCCTTTCCCGTCTAGGATTTCCTCCCAAGTCCATTCCTCTTTTCCCCATTGCTGTTGTTCTTGCCTTCCTTCTCCACTCCGCTTGGTCCTGTTTTGGTGGGTGTTTCTGTACCAGATAGGTCTGTGTCGGTTTTTGCACATTTGTTATTTTGTATTGTTGTTTGTAGTGTTTCACTTGTTCTTTATTAAACATGTTTAACACTAGCCGCGCTGCACTTTGGTCCTCTCCTTCACCCCTGGAAGAAAACCGTTACAGTGGTGTAACACTGGTAATATAGACAAGAGTCTGTCTGGCTGAGAGGTGGTGGTGTAACACTGGTAATATAGAGAAGAGTCTGTCTGGCTGAGAGGTGGGTGGTGTAACACTGGTAATATAGACAAGAGTCTGTCAGGCTGAGAGGCGGTGGTGTAACACTGGTAATATAGAGAAGAGTCTGTCTGGCTGAGAGGCGGTGGTGCAACACTGGTAATATAGACAAGAGTCTGTCTGGCTGAGAGGCGGTGGTGTAACACTGGTAATATAGACAAGAGTCTGTCTGGCTGAGAGGCGGTGGTGCAACACTGGTAATATAGACAAGAGTCTGTCTGGCTGAGAGGCGGTGGTGCAACACTGATAATATAGAGAAGAGTCTGTCTGGCTGAGAGGCGGTGGTGCAACACTGATAATATAGAGGGTCAGCACACAACAGATAAGAAAGAATGTAGAGAGGGACTGTAGTGTAGATAGACAGAGAGGGAGGTAGAGAGCGATAGAGAGGGGAGAGAGAGAGAGAGAGAGAGAGAGAGAGAGAGAGAGAGAGAAACGGGTGGACAGGCATGTCCTTTTCTTTTTAATCTTTTATCAGTTCATGATTAGTGTCATAGAGTTACATTGTTAGCAAAACTGTATTCAACTCAAAGAATTTAACCTACAGAGAGCCATACAAGTCATTATGACCTATCTGTACTCTCATATTAGAGTGTATTGAATGGCAGACTGCACAGTGATACAAGGTTGTACAGGTAGCAACATAGGCCTACGTCATAGTTTACCAGCTAATAAACTATCTCTATGACTCATGATGTGACATTACATTTAATAAACTATCTGAGTCTGACTCATGATGTGACATTACAGTTAATAAACTATCTGAGTCGGACTCATGATGTGACATTACAGTTAATAAACTGAGTCTGACTCGTCATGTGACATTACAGTTAATAAACTATCTGAGTCGGACTCATGATGTGACATTACAGTTAATAAACTGAGTCTGACTCGTCATGTGACATTACAGTTAATAAACTATCTGAGTCTGACTCGTCATGTGACATTACAGTTAATAAACTATCTGAGTCTGACTCGTCATGTGACATTACAGTTAATAAACTATCTGAGTCGGACTCATGATGTGACATTACAGTTAATAAACTATCTGAGTCTGACTCATGATGTGACATTACAATTAATAAACTATCTGAGTCGGACTCATGATGTGACATTACAGTTAATAAACTATCTGAGTCTGACTCGTCATGTGACATTACAGTTAATAAACAATCTGAGTCGGACTCATGATGTGACATTACAGTTAATAAACAATCTGAGTCTGACTCATGATGTGACATTACAGTTAATAAACTATCTGAGTCTGACTCATGATGTGACATTACAGTTAATAAACTATCTGAGTCTGACTCATGATGTGACATTACAGTTAATAAACTGAGTCTGACTCGTCATGTGACATTACAGTTAATAAACTATCTGAGTCGGACTCATGATGTGACATTACAGTTAATAAACTGAGTCTGACTCGTCATGTGACATTACAGTTAATAAACTATCTGAGTCTGACTCGTCATGTGACATTACAGTTAATAAACTATCTGAGTCTGACTCGTCATGTGACATTACAGTTAATAAACTGAGTCTGACTCGTCATGTGACATTACAGTTAATAAACTGAGTCTGACTCATGATGTAACATTTCCTCAACAGGTTGATAGGTATACTGTGATTTACCAGCCAATAATATAACAAGAAGTTTCCAACTTCATTATGTGCCATTTTGATATGGAACGACACCAAAACCTCCTTCATGTACAAAATAATTAACAGGAGGCTTCTATAGATATGGGATAAAACGTGTGTTTGACATGAGGTCTCTGAAACACACAAAGGAAGAGTTTCACCACAGTACAGATACAGTGGCATTCAAGACAGTCAAGGCCACGCTGTAAGGACGCATGGCTTCACAGCTGGAGCCAGGTGGTGGAGACAGGATAGGGGCTAGAGAGATGTTTTGTTAAATCCTCTTCATACAGTTTGGTGTGAGTTTAGCGCGAGTGATTTCCTAATGGCAGAGAGAGGTTGGAAGAGGAGAGGCACGAGTGATGAAAGATCAGCTCAGACAATCAAGGTAAGGTGCAAGATGAGACTTGGTTATGCATCCTAAATGGCACCCCATTCCCTATTTAGTGCACTGCTTTACTTATAGTACTATACAATATTTAGGGAACAGGGTGCCGTTTAGGGACGCACATTGGGGATGCCAGAGAGAGGAGCCTGTCTGTTACACCCTGTCCTACTGTCTGTCTGAGTGACTGAGAAAAAAGAGTTGACTGTTTGATAACATCACAGATGTGCTTACGCTCCAACAGAACCCATACAGGCCTACAGCGGTCTGGGAATCTTGAGGAGCTCATTTGTTTGTGTTTACTGTAAAGGCTTAGTCCTGCATAAAATAGAAAACACAGAACAAACTGCTCTTATACTATAGCTAGTCTGGCTACAGCCACACCAGGCAGTTGGATGTGTGCCAGACAGCCTTATTCTGTGTCCAAAATGGCTCCCAACTTCCAATATAGTGCACTACTGTTGACTAGAGCCCTATGGGGGACGGTTAAAAGTATTGCACTATATAGGGAATAGAGCGCAATATCAGACACAGACATGGTCTTGTTGGTGTTTGTTGGTGTTTGTAGAGCACATACTCCCTTTGTGGCGCAGAGGTCTAAGGCACTGCATCTCAATGCAAGAGGCATTATTGTAGTCCCTGGTTCGAATCCAGGCTGCATCACAGCCGGCTGTGATTGGGAGTCCCATAGGGCGGCACACAACTGGCCTGGTGTCGTCCAGGATAGGCCGGGGTAGGCCGTCACTGTAAATAAGAATTTCTTCGTAACTGACTTGCCTAGTTAAATAAAGGTTAAATAAAAAAATATACATAAAAAAAAATACTCAACAGTGAGCTGTGGCATCAGCATACATTCCTAACATCATACAGACCCACCAGCCTAACCAGCCCCTAGAACATGGTGTTACAGCCTAACCAGCCCCTAGTACATGGTGTTACAGCCCTACCAGCCCCTAGTACATGGTGTTACAGCCCTACCAGCCCCTAGTACATGGTGTTACAGCCCTACCAGCCCCTAGTACATGGTGTTACAGCCCTACCAGCCCCTAGTACATGGTGTTACAGCCCTACCAGCCCCTAGTACATGGTGTTACAGCCCTACCAGCCCCTAGTACATGGTGTTACAGCCCTACCAGCCCCTAGTACATGGTGTTACAGCCCTACCAGCCCCTAGTACATGGTGTTACAGCCCTACCAGCCCCTAGTACATGGTGTTACAGCCCTACCAGCCCCTAGTACATGGTGTTACAGCCCTACCAGCCCCTAGTACATGGTGTTACAGCCCTACCAGCCCCTAGTACATGGTGTTACAGCCCTACCAGCCCCTAGTACATGGTGTTACAGCCCTACCAGCCCCTAGTACATGGTGTTACAGCCCTACCAGCCCCTAGTACATGGTGTTACAGCCCTACCAGCCCCTAGTACATGGTGTTACAGCCCTACCAGCCCCTAGTACATGGTGTTACAGCCCTACCAGCCCCTAGTACATGGTGTTACAGCCCTACCAGCCCCTAGAACATGGTGTTACAGCCCTACCAGCCCCTAGTACATGGTGTTACAGCCCTACCAGCCCCTAGTACATGGTGTTACAGCCCTACCAGCCCCTAGTACATGGTGTTACAGCCCTACCAGCCCCTAGTACATGGTGTTACAGCCCTACCAGCCCCTAGTACATGGTGTTACAGCCCTACCAGCCCCTAGTACATGGTGTTACAGCCCTACCAGCCCCTAGAACATGGTGTTACAGCCCTACCAGCCCCTAGTACATGGTGTTACAGCCCTACCAGCCCCTAGAACATGGTGTTACAGCCCTACCAGCCCCTAGTACATGGTGTTACAGCCCTACCAGCCCCTAGTACATGGTGTTACAGCCCTACCAGCCCCTAGTACATGGTGTTACAGCCCTACCAGCCCCTAGTACATGGTGTTACAGCCCTACCAGCCCCTAGAACATGGTGTTACAGCCCTACCAGCCCCTAGTACATGGTGTTACAGCCCTACCAGCCCCTAGTACATGGTGTTACAGCCCTACCAGCCCCTAGTACATGGTGTTACAGCCCTACCAGCCCCTAGTACATGGTGTTACAGCCCTACCAGCCCCTAGAACATGGTGTTACAGCCCTACCAGCCCCTAGTACATGGTGTTACAGCCCTACCAGCCCCTAGTACATGGTGTTACAGCCCTACCAGCCCCTAGAACATGGTGTTACAGCCCTACCAGCCCCTAGTACATGGTGTTACAGCCCTACCAGCCCCTAGTACATGGTGTTACAGCCCTACCAGCCCCTAGTACATGGTGTTACAGCCCTACCAGCCCCTAGTACATGGTGTTACAGCCCTACCAGCCCATAGAACATAGTGTTACAGCCCTACCAGCCCCTAGTACACAGTGTTCCAGTCCTACCAGACCTAGTACACAGTGTTCCAGCCCTACCAGCCCTGGTGTTCCAGCCCTACCAGCCCCTAACACATGGTGTTCCAGCCATACCAGACCCTAGAAGATGGTGTTACAGCCATACCAGCCCCTAACACATAGGTTTACAGCCCTACCAGCCATACCAGCCCCTAACACATGGTGTTACAGCCCTACCAGCACTAGAACAAGGTGTTCCAGCCATACCAGACCCTAGAAGATGGTGTTACAGCCCTACCAGCCCTAGAACATGGTGTTCCAGCCCTACCAGCCCTAGTACATGATGTTCTATCCCTACCAGCCCTATTAGCCCTAGAACATGGTGTTACAGCCCTACCAGCCATACCAGGCCCTAGCACATGGTTTTACAGCTCTACCAGCCCTAGTACATGGTGTTCTAGCCCTACCAGCCCCTAGTACATGATGTTCTATCCCTACCAGCCCCTAGCACATGGTTTTACAGCCCTACCAGCCCTAGTACATTGTGTTCTAGCCCTACCAGCCCCTAACACATCGTTGACTGACTAGACATAGGCTATATAACTGACTAGACATAGGCTATATAACTGACTAGGTATATGTTATATAACTGACTAGGCTATAGGCTATATAACTGACTAGGTATAGGCTATATAACTGACTAGGTATAGGCTATATAACTGACTAGGTATAGGCTATATAACTGACTAGGTATAGACTGTATAACTGACTAGATATAGCCTATTTGACTGACTAGATATAGGCTAAATGACTGACAAGGCATAGCCAATATGACTGACTAGACACAGGCTGACTGACTAGATATAGGCTATATGACTGACTAAGCACAGGCTGACTGACTAGGTATAGGCTATATAACAGACTAGGTATAGGCTATATAACAGACTAGATATAGGCTATATAACAGACTAGGTATAGGCTATATAACTGACTAGGTATAGGCTATATAACAGACTAGGTATATGCTATATAACTGACTAGGTATTGGCTATATAACAGACTAGATATAGGCTATATAACAGACTAGGTATAGGCTATATAACTGACTAGGTATAGGCTATATAACAGACTAGGTATATGCTATATAACTGACTAGGTATATGCTATATAACAGACTAGGTATATGCTATATAACTGACTAGGTATAGGCTATATAACTGACTAGGTATAGGCTATATAACTGACTAGGTATATGCTATATAACTGACTAGGTATATGCTATATAACTGACTAGGTATAGGCTATATAACAGACTAGGTATAGGCTATATAACTGACTAGGTATAGGCTATATAACTGACTAGGTATATGCTATATAACTGACTAGGTATATGCTATATAACAGACTAGGTATATGCTATATAACTGACTAGGTATTGGCTATATAACAGACTAGATATAGGCTATATAACTGACTAGGTATAGGCTATATAACAGACTAGGTATAGGCTATATAACAGACTAGGTATAGGCTATATAACTGACTAGGTATAGGCTATATAACTGACTAGCTTTAGGCTAGGCTGCTTTATAGGCACTACTATAAAGCACTACCATAGTGATATAACACCTGAAAATAACACCACGCCGTGGTGTTCACAGAGAGGTGAGGCCACGCCGTGATGTTCACAGAGAGGTGAGGCCATGCCGTGGTGTTCACAGAGAGGTGAGGCCATGCCGTGGTGTTCACAGAGAGGTGAGGCCACGCCGTGGTGTTCACAGGGAGGTGAGGCCACGCCGTGGTGTTCACAGAGAGGTGAGGCCACGCCGTGGTGTTCACAGAGAGGTGAGGCCACGCCGTGGTGTTCACAGAGAGGTGAGGCCATGCCGTGGTGTTCACAGAGAGGTGAGGCCACGCCGTGGTGTTCACAGGGAGGTGAGGCCATGCCGTGGTGTTCACAGAGAGGTGAGGCCATGCCGTGGTGTTCACAGAGAGGTGAGGCCATGCCGTGGTGTTCACAGAGAGGTGAGGCCATGCCGTGGTGTTCACAGGGAGGTGAGGCCATGCCGTGGTGTTCACAGGGAGGTGAGGCCATGCCGTGGTGTTCACAGAGAGGTGAGGAAATAAGGACAACATCTCCATCTTGTGGAGAGAAGCAGATCAACAGTACTGTAGAATAAGCTGGCCCATAGGCAAGTCCACTACTATAGGCTAGAAAGCCAGTGTAGGCATTCAGAGTGTTGTCTTCAAAATGCAGTGCCTCAGGCTAGCAACAAATTAAGTCTATCCCATGGGTTTAGCTGCAATGCTAAATGCTTGTTTTGGAACTTGGGTGGGATACTAATGGCTGGCAGTTTTGTGTGGCTACTTGCCGAAGGTATCACAAAATCTGGCAACCACTGCATTTTCTCTATATTGGGGACAGGCTATGGACTAGTTTTGTTCACAAAAGCCTGTATCACAATTTGTTAATCTAAAAATTAAAGACCAATATCCTGATTGTAGGTATCAAGTGAGTGATTAAATTGATTACCAAAACTAATACATCCAGTAAGAATGCTTCTGACTGTGGGAAGATCTCACTTGCATACTCCTCGCATCCTCTCTTCTCTCTCCTCGCCTCCTTCTCAAACTCCATTGGATGAGAGAGCCTGAGGTTCCGCCCAATTTGACCTTCTCCTCCAATGGGGTTTGAGAAGGAGGCGAGGAGTCTGTCACGAGCCTCGGTAGTGATTATATAAACAAGTGAGACTGGACTTCATGGAATGGAAAAAAGTACTTACCGCACCGTGTCAACGTGTTGTGACTCAGTCATCCTCGATTCGTTTTAGTTGTGCATGGTCTTAGTTTACGCGCTTTGTGTTGTTATCTTGAATTAACCGTAATTATTTCTAGTTCAGTTGTAGATTAGTTGAGCACAATGAAATGTATTATTGTTAATGTGATAATGCTATGCATTGTAATGCAGGTGAATTGCGCTTTGGTTTTCGAGAATACGCGCACAGCATATTCTGCGAAGGTGAGTGAAATATCTTTACTTTTAGTCAAATGTTGTTCATTAACCTACTCTATCAATTCATTATGTTTAGTACAGTAACGTAGACTATTCAATATTCTTGCACAGATCTTTGGGTTCTCATGGGAGAACTGCGGTAAGCCAGACGACCCAGCGGTTCTGAAGACCCTAACCCTGTCCCCGGATCCCATCACAGTTCCAGGGGACCTAAAGGCCAGTGCGTCCGGGAACACAACGGTCGAGCTGGCCGCTCCCCTCGCTGTGAGTACTAAGCATGCACCAAGGGCCTCCTCTTCAAATGCTAAAATTAGATATTGAATGCTATTTGATTACTTATAAAGTATACTTGTTTTTGTAATTAACCATCCATTAGTTTTCAAGGTAGGCATATGGTATTGACTGTCTTTAATATATGCATACAGTATATACATAGCCACGGGAAGTGAGGGTACTGCAGCACCTCCTGAATAATAACAAAAACATATTAAAAAATATATATTTATTAATTTATTGTTTTACAAATGTAGTGCACTGGGCCTTTACTAGTCCTGTATAAGCAGAGATGTAGTGCTTGGCAAAAAAGGTAGTTATATAATTAAGAACACCCCCGCCTCAAACTACTTCCTGTGTCTATACAGTACATATTTATAAAAGTAATTTAGCAGACGCTTTTATCCAGAGCGACTTACAGGAGCAATTAGGGTTAAGTGCCTTGCTCAAGGGCACATCGAGAGATTTTTCACCTAGTTGGTTTGGGGATTCGAACCAACGACCTTTCAGTTACTGGCCCAACGCTCTTAACCACTGGGAGACTTTTATCCCCCTCAACAACTTTAAACATCTGCTATCCGAGCAGCTAACCGATCGCTGCAGCTGTACATAGTCCATCGGTATATAGCCCACCCAATTTACCTACCTCACCCCCATACTGCTTTTATTTATTTACTTTTCTGCTCTTTTGCACACCAGTATCTCTACTTGCACATGATCATCTGATGATTTATCACTCCAGTGTTAATCTGCTAAATTGTAATTATTCGATTTATTGCCTACCTCCTCATGCCTTTTGCACACATTGTATATAGATTCTCTTTTTTTCTACCATGTTATTGACTTGTTTATTGTTTACTCCATGTGTAACTCTGTGTTGTCTGTTCACACTGCTATGCTTTATCTTGGCCAGGTCGCAGTTGCAAATGAGAACTTGTTCTCAACTAGCCTACCTGGTTAAATAAAGGTGAAATAAAATTTTACATAAAAAAAAAAAAACACTAGGCAAATATATAGAATGAATAGGCTCTTCGTGGATAAAAATGGTCACAATCAAATCAAGTTTGAAACACTATAGTTCTATTTCCTCCTGAAAAACTTACCAACAGTGAATTGAAAGCTATTACTTTGCCATATCAGTCTGTAGGCCTATTCAGCCATGTGATAGCCTATTCCACTTTGTCTGTGTGTGTCAATTGTTGGCTCTGGGTTCTTCTGGGTGGCTCTGGGTGCTGTGTTGTTAAACAGGTAGAAACTTGGCTGGGGAGGTATGTCTGACTCAAGGATGAGCTTCATGTGAGCAGCTCACCACATAAATGCCTGCTCTGCTACACTGATGGTCCAAATATAGATATAATATACAGTAGACTTCCTGATTCAATGCTCACCCTTAAAAAGCAGAGTTCACAAGAGAAGGGATGACATTGACAGTGGTGTTGGCAATGTTCTGATCAAGAATGCACTAATGTAATAATATTGTTGTATTTTGAAGGTTTTTGCAACAGACAGCTTTCACATACTGGACATTCTGTTGTTCCCAACTTGTATTGGTTTAGTTGATGCAATGGAGAACTTTGAACGTTTCATCAAGTGCAGTCGCAAAAACCATCAAGCGCTATGATGAAACTGGCTCTCATGAGGACCGCCACAGGAAAGGAAGACCCAGAGTTATCTCTGCTGTAGAGGATAAAGTCATTAGTTACCAGCCTCAGAAATCCGCAAATAACTGCACCTCAGATTGCAGCCAGAGGAGACGGCGTGAATCAGGCCTTCATGGTTGAATTGCTGCAAAGAAACCACTACTAAAGGACACCAATAAGAAGAGACTTGATGGGCCAAGAAACACGAGCAATCGACCAGTGGAAATCTTTCCTTTGGTCTGATGAGTCCAAATGTGAAATTTTGGGTTCTAACCGCCGTGGCTTTGTGAGACGCAGAGTAGGTGTGTGGTTCCCGCATGTGTGGTTCCCACTGTGAAGCATGGAGGAGGTGCGATGGTGTGGGGGTGCTTTGCTGGTGACACTGTCAGTGATTTATTTAGAATTCAAGGCACACTTAACCAGCATTCTGCAGCGATATGCCATCCCATCTGGTTTGTGCTGAGTGGGACTATAATTTGATTTTCAACAGGGCAATGACCCAAAACACACTTCCAGGCTGTGTAAACGCTATTTGACCAAGAAGGAGAGTGATGGAGTACTGCATCAGATGACTTGGCCTCCACAATCACCCGACCTCAACCTAATTGAGATGGTTTGGGATGAGATGGACCACAGAGTGAAGGAAAAGCAGCTAACAAGTACTCAGCATATGTGGGAACTCCTTCAAGACTGTTGGAAAAGCTTTCCAGGTGACTACCTCGTGAAGCTGGTTGAGAGAATTCCAAGAGTATGTAAAGCGCTCATCCAGGCAAAGGGTGGTTACTTTGTAGAATCTCAAATATAAAATATATTTTGATTTGTTCAACACTTTTTTGCTTACTACATGACTCTATATGTGTTATTTCATCGTTTTGATGCCTTCATTATTATTCTATTCCCTTGAATGAGTAGGTGTGTCCAAACGTTTGATTGGTACTGTATTTCTCTCCTCTTAGGTGAACGTGACACTGGAGAAGGAGATGGCAGGGTTCTGGATCAACGTGCCGTGTGTGGAAAAGATCGGGAGCTGCCACTATGCAGACGTCTGTGACCTGCTCAACCAGCTGATACAGCCAGGACAGGACTGTCCTGAACCTCTACACACCTACGGCATCCCCTGCCACTGTCCCTTTAAAGCTGTGAGTCTATACTGTAGTTCATCCCCTGCCACTGTCCCTTTAAAGCTGTGAGTCTATACTGTAGTCCATCCCCTGCCACTGCCCCTTTAAAGCTGTGAGTCTATCGTTTATGGTTGTGTTCATTAGGGCACAATCATTTGAAACGGTTTTGCAATGACAAATGATCATGGCCATTTCTTATTGGACAAGTCCTGTTAGTCCCTCTATAAGCCTGTCTGTCCATTTTCTTCTGTTTGTTGCCTTTTGAACCCACCCCCAAGGAAGAACCTGTTCCTCCAGTGGTTAATGCTTAGGCTACTTCCCTCTTTCATATTCTGTTCAGTGCAATGTAGTGAATGTCCGTTGATGGCACTGTGAATGATTGGTAACAGAGTGATGTTTGTTGAACAGCAGTTGGCCAAACAACAAAGTAAAAAAATAAACGTTCTCTGAATGTTTTGAACATGTGCACTTAACGTTCTGTTGCTCAGTACTCGTTCTGTTTTTCTCAACAACAACAAAAGTATTCTGTTTACTCAATTCA
This sequence comes from Salvelinus namaycush, assembly GCF_016432855.1. NCBI lineage: Eukaryota > Metazoa > Chordata > Actinopteri > Salmoniformes > Salmonidae > Salvelinus > Salvelinus namaycush. Next base: position 4,344,765 of record NC_052311.1, read on the forward strand.
TGTCTATTGGGCTCAAATGACCTATTTTCTGTCTCCTACAGGTACATACCTTTTCTATACAGTAAAACATGCTTCACTCAAAGGCTGTTTCCCAAATAACACCCTATCCCTAAATATACAGTACTTTGACCAAGGTGCACTACCCTCGAAAAGAGCCCTATGAGCCTTGGTCATAAGTAGTGCACTATCTAGGGAATAGGATGCCATTTGGGACATAGTGAAAGTGTATTGGTTAAAACCTCTATTTCCTGTCTGTTCTAAGGGGATGTACACGCTACCAGAGTCAGACTTCTACCTCCCTGACATTGACCTTCCCTATTGGCTGACCAACGGACACTACAGGGTACAGGGAGTGCTGGGAGCTATGGGAAAAGAACTGGGCTGCCTCAAAATCACCTTTGCTGTCCACTCTAACTAAACGATGGATAAATGACCTTCTCTTTCCACTCTAATTAAATGGTGGATACAGGGAACATAATGTGCCATTCAGTGAGCTGCTATACTGAACCTTTTGTCTTCTTGATTCTCAAGGGAACTTCTGCTCTCCTCTCATCAAACTGACAATTGAGAACGGGGCCTGTATAGACAAAGTCTCTCTGAGTAGGAGTACTGATTGGTTTTACCTTTACAATCGTAATGAATAGGAGGGTGGACCTGATCCTAGATCAGCACTCTGAGATACTTTGTGGATACTGGCCCTGTACCAAATGAGGAGTAACTGAGCTGCTACTGTATTTTAGGACACAAATCACTTTCAGGTCAAACAGTTGAGTGATTTGCATGGCTACGTTCTGGCTTCCTACTGTACTGCTATGAACTTGTCATCACCTGTTTGATTATTTTTCAGAATGTTTTACACTGTCTTTTTTTATACAGAATGTATTTGATTAGATTCCTTGTCGAGGGTGAATGTTCGTGGGTATGCTTCTATTGCTCATTGGCTTCTACCCTGGGTAAGGTGCTGGTCACATGACTAGGAGTTTTTATTGTTTCAGATGACTCTTACTGTGTCATTTGTTTTTGGTTCTATGGATTGTAATGCTACTTCCTGTTGCTAGTGGTGACACTTGTGATTTTAGAACCCCTGGGAATATGTTCTTCCTGTTGATTTGTGTATTGATCTGTTTTCTGAAGGTATTTTTATTGTTGCCATATTCAAAGTGCCTAAGTAGACCTGCTGGAATTGAGGTCTACGAATCAAGTGCGACTGTGTGATGTTTCAAAGGGAAATGGGATTAATACAGGCAATCAATTCCCTCCTTATAATACCAAACGCCTAATCCTATTCTATAACCAGTTAAAGTGTTCTTCAATCAAAATTCAAATGAAATGGTATTGAAGTTTTTAGGAATCAACATGAAAAATTGCACCTTGATTATTTAGAAATGACAATACTACTGTAACAAATCAGCATTGCTGGCCAATATTTCACTGTAAAAGCCTTCTTTTAAATAAAATATTATCCAATATGTTGGTAAGTCTTTGTTTTCTGAAATGCATGACTGTATTTTTCAATTGTGATTTGAACTTCTGCAGTTTTACAGGATGGACACAAGATGGCACTAGTGGTTAAATGTTGATAACATGACATTGGGTCATGGGAGATTGAGACTTATTCCTGGCTTCAGTCTACCAACTTCTTAGGTAGTTTCTTGAAAAGATGCCATGGAAATGATGTGTAGTTCTATGTGAAGTACTGTAATTTGATTACTTACTTTAACATTATGGTGCAAGTTTGGGCTCCCGAGTGGCACAGCGGTCTAAGGCACTGCATCTCAGTGCTAGAGGCGCCACTACAGACCCTGGTTTGATTCCAGGCTGTATCACAACCGGACGTGATTGGGAGTCCCGTAGGGCTGCGCACAACTGGCCCAGCGTCGTTAGGGTTTGGCCGGGGTAGGCCGTCATTGTAAATAAGAATTTGTTCTTAACTGACTTGCCTAGTTAAATATAAAAATGAATGGAGGGGGTTATGTTATGGATATCTCAGTACTAATCTGTCTGATGTGTTGACCAGCCGGTCTGCAGATAGATACACTGTCCTCCTAGTACAATGCTGCTCAGTCCAGATTGTCCAGGGTGTACTTCAATTCACTTTACACTAACAGATGTCCAGGTGCTCTGTAGTGTCTCTCTTTGTCTCTCAGCCCGTCTAATCTCAGTAGGGCTTGCTATATCCACTCAGCCTGGCTGAGGCCTAAAGGAGTATCTCAACAGGGCTTGCTGTAGCTCTGAGTGGTCCTGGAGAGATACTGGCTGTGTAGACTTTTGTTACAGCTCCGCAATCACACATCTGATTCAACTAAAGATCCAGACTGAAGATCATGATCAGTTGATTATGTGATAGCTGTGTTAGTGATGTGCAGGAACCAAAGCCTGCACACCCCAGTAACTCTCCTCCAGGACTGGAGCTAGCTGGGGAACCCTGGAACACCCTGTCATATAGCCTGAAAGTGTGTTCTCTACTCTCTCTCCTCTCGACCCACCTGCTGCAGATTGATCCAGGGCCAAGATACAGTAGAGTACAATCCATTTACCCCCCCTAGCTAACAATCAGATATATTTTACAGGCCTGTTATTGAACTGTAAAACAGTGTGTCTCTCAATCACCTCTACCTGGTGCTGGATGATACAGGTTATGTAAATGCAGCGGTGGATAGATTGCTGGTGTTAAATCTCTGAGGGACATGGCAAGTGGAGGTGCTGTATTGTGTCTGATGTTGAGGGAGACAGACTGAGTCTCTCTCTGTTTCCACCCCACCCCCCCTCTCTTTATCTCGCTATCGCTGTACTTCTCTCACTTGCTCTGTCTCACTCTCTCTGTTCCTCTCTCTTTATCAAAACATGTCTCAGCGTAGATGTCTCAGTTAAGAAGCCGAGTGTGTTTCCTATAACTTGCAACTGATCGCAGTAATAATACTAATGATTCTGAAGTTGTGTTTCCCCTTATAACTCAGATATGAAATAGAAAGCAAGATTTTACACATTCTGTTTGCTTCTGCAAACTGTTTGTTAGTGTTGTGTATTCTTAGACATTTAACAGGTTTATGATTTCCTGTAAGCCCTGCATGTATATTCTCTTTACTGTATGTACCCTCCCCTCATGTCTATGAACTTCCTGTATGTACCAGAAATATAAAGCACTGTGTACAGTATCCTACTGTCCTCTGTTGTGGCTACAGGAAATATAAAGCACTGTGTACAGTATCCTACTGTCCTCTGTTGTGACTACAGGGAAATATAAAGCACTGTGTACAGTATCCTACTGTCCTCTGTTGTGGCTACAGGAAATATAAAGCACTGTGTACAGTATCCTACTGTCCTCTGTTGTGGCTACAGGGAAATATAAAGCACTGTGTACAGTATCCTACTGTCCTCTGTTGTGGCTACAGGGAAATATAAAGCACTGTGTACAGTATCCTACTGTCCTCTGTTGGGAAATATACAGCACTGTGTACAGTATCCTACTGTCCTCTGTTGTGACTACAGGGAAATATAAAGCACTGTGTACAGTATCCTACTGTCCTCTGTTGTGGCTACAGGGAAATATAAAGCACTGTGTACAGTATCCTACTGTCCTCTGTTGTGACTACAGGGAAATATAAAGCACTGTGTACAGTATCCTACTGTCCTCTGTTGTGGCTACAGGGAAATATACAGCACTGTGTACAGTATCCTACTGTCCTCTGTTGTGGCTACAGGGAAATATAAAGCACTGTGTACAGTATCCTACTGTCCTCTGTTGTGACTACAGGGAAATATAAAGCACTGTGTTACCCTTCCAGAGAGTTCTCACTCAGTCTCAGAGTGCAATGTTTGCGTCCCAAATGACACCCTATTCCCCAATAGACCCTGGTCAAAAGTAGTGCACTATATAGGGAACAGGGTGCCATTTGGGACGCATTGTTGTTAAGAATGTTATCTGTTGGCCAGCAGGGTGGACAGCTACCCTCCTGATGTCTGGTCCTCCTACCCTGCTGATGTCTGGTCCTCCTACCCTGCTGATGTCTGGTCCTCCTACCCTGCAGATGTCTGGTCCTCCTACCCTGCTGATGTCTGGTCCTCCTACCCTGCTGATGTCTGGTCCTCCTACCCTGCTGATGTCTGGTCCTCCTACCCTGCTGATGTCTGGTCCTCCTACCCTGCTGATGTCTGGTCCTCCTACCCTGCTGATGTCTGGTCCTCCTACCCTGCTGATGTCTGGTCCTCCTACCCTGCTGATGTCTGGTCCTCCTACCCTGCTGATGTCTTGTCATCCTACCCTGCTGATGTCTGATTCTCCTACCCTGCTGATGTCTGGTCATCCTACCCAGCTGATGTTTGGTCTTTCTACCCTGCTGATGTCTGGTCCTCCTACCCTGCTGATGTCTGGTCATCCTACCCTGCTGATGTCTGGTCCTCCTACCCTCCTGATGTCTGGTCTTTCTACCCTGCTGATGTCTGGTCCTCCTACCCTCCTGATGTCTGGTCTTTCTACCCTGCTGCCCCGTGTCCCGTGCCTCGGCTTTATGAGGGTTTATTATATCCAAGACCTTTATGTCCTGACAATCACACTCTGTTTATTCTAGGGCTGGGGCATGCCTTTCCCTTTATGTCCTGACAATCACACTCTGTTTATTCTAGGGCTGGGGCATGCCTTTCCCTTTATGTCCTGACAATCACACTCTGTTTATTCTAGGGCTGGGGCATGCCTTTCCAAATACCAAGTCCTATAATCATACACTATACTGCTGATCACTTCAAAGACAATGTCTATTAGGCTACAGTAGACTACTTCAAAAATCCAAATATTTGGTGTAAAACTATTGAATTCATTGTATTTGTGAATAGGGGATTTTAAACCCTAATAAGTGTTCATACATGGTGGATATGGAGTTTCACATATCAAATCAAACTTTATTAGTCACATGCTCCGAATACAACAAGTGTAGACTTTACCGTGAAATGCTTACTTACAAGCCCTTAAAACCAACAGTGCAGTTCAAGTGTATCACATAAACTCTTATACAAAGGAGAAAATGTATTCTGTGAGTCGGTGTGAAACTTAAGTATCCAGCATGCATAAACAGTTATTGGCTCTTACGTTAAAAAACACCCTGTTCACACATACTATGAACTAGATAGTCTTAGTCTACTGTTCATTCTATAACTGGTAGTCTTTCCCTTAATACACCCGGTCTTCAAAGTGATCAGCACTGTAGCATAGGATTATAGGGTTGGTATTAAAAAATGCATGATCCTATAATCTTATCTTTCCTTTCCACCATCACTTTGAGAGAGTCAAAATGTCCTATCCTAGTGACTAGTAACGAAAAGGAAGGATGTGGCCTCTCTCTTTCCAGCGTTCCAGTGTACATTGAGGCCCTCTTTCTCAGATAAATGATTAGGCCTGCCGACGACAATGACCCTTCCAGATGATCTCTGTGTTTAGTCAGATTGTGTTGAATAAATGTTAGAATGACAATGACATATTGTTTATCCTGTAGAAAGCATTGCAAACTCGACATTGCATCCGACAGCTTGTCACTCTGATTGCAACCAAGGGAATTACATGGCCCTGTACACACTTACGTTGTGCAACTGATCTGCAACACATTTGGCACAATGGTTGTAATACAACAGAGTTTTTTTTTCTGCACAACAATAATCACACAAGCACTGTGGAGACACCACACAATGGTTGTGTAAACGTTTTTAGATAGACAAACTCTCTGTTGTATCACAAAAAAATATCAGTTGTGTCATAACCATTGTTACAAATGTGTTGCAGATCAGTTGTATAACCGGAGTGTGTCCTGGGCCTATAGGTCCAGTGGTAACTGAGACACTGCAGCTGCTACTGCTGTGGAAAGTTTCACTGTTCACACACAGTTCTCAATGAACAACTGCTGTATATTTTCATGTGGGATTAGAGCTCACTAACCTATATATAAATAGACAGGGTTTTGACAAAAAAATGAAAGTGTTAGGGATTCCACGGATGATCTGGCCCTAGTACTGTTGAGGTACCACATCTATGGTCTGGCCTTTAGTACTGTAGAGGTGACACATCTTTAGTATAAACTTAGCAGAGACCAAGGCCAAAAATAGACTCAGTGTTTCAGTGAACTCATTGCCTGGTTGTGAAGAAGACAGCTGGTGTGTCAGAGTAAAGAACGACACTGAAATACATTGTTCTGTAGTCTTTTGTTTATATCTTTTTTGTCTTCTATTTTGAAAGAGACTGTCTCTATTGTCTAAAGTTGAAATCATGTCATTGTTGATTGAGATAATATAGGTATTTTGTAAGGGGGGCAACTTTCAAAGTCGTGTCTTGAGTCATATCAATGAGATAACATCTCTTTGTCCACTGTTGAAATGATTGAATGTTAATTGCAGGGAAAGTTATTTTTGTAAGAGGGCCAACTGTCAGAGGCATATCTGTTTTAACCTCTTGTAGTTTTGCATTTTAACCGATGTCACCGTTGGGAAATGTGATTGTAAACTAACAGCCACTAACGTTTTTGTCTCATCATATATGCTGCTTCTACTGTTTATTATCTGTCATTTTATTCCTAGTTATATGTACATATCTAGCTCCATTACCTCGTACCCCTGCACATCGACTCTGTACTGGTGCCCCGTGTATATAGCCAAGTTATCGTTATTCATTGTATATTTATTATCACTTTTATTGTTACATGTTTTACTTTTCTAATATTTCTCTATTTTCTTTCTCTCTGCGTTGTTGGGAATTTAAGTAAGCATTTCACTGTTAGTCTACACCAAAGCATGTGACAAATACAATTTGTTGTGATTTGATTTGTAAGTCATGAGGGCAACAATAATTCTTAGCTATGGGACAGGATGAAATGTTGTAGGTTGGTAAGTTATCCCAGAGGGCTATGTGCAGCCTACAGGGGCAAGGCTTTGATATGGAGTCTTTACAGCTGGCTACCCCTCCCTGTAAGATCAACATGACCTCCTCTTCAGAGAAGGAGTTAGTCTGTAAAGTAAAAACTTGAAGGTCCATGGTCCATGCCCTTCTCACAGCCCTCCCTCCCTGGATGGATGGATGGATGGATAATGAATGGATGGATGGATCTACTCTGTGTCTATTACATTTCCATGGACTTGTTTGTATGTTTTTCACATGGACTGTTCCCCAACATGTATTATAAACAAAATTACAGATTCATATCAATCCGTACAATTCTTTATTTTTGTCTTATTACAGTGAGAATTCAATATTCCGGGGCACATTATAGGCCTGCTATGATTAAATAGCTTAGGCAAAAGGAAACATTTTCCATGGATGAAACGCATGATAAGGTAACCTATTATTTGCGTTGTAAATCATTGTATTGTCTGATGGGTCGTGTTTTCGGTGTATTACGGTAAAATTTCAAATCAATAGACTTGAAACACCCACAACCCTAAATGGTGCGCAACAGGATGCGCAATCCACTGACTTCTACACTGTTTCCCCTTCTTGAGCGTGGGTATTTAGGTTTGTCCAGATTGTTTTAAAATCAGTGATTGTGGTTTTGAAAAATAACCGCCCATCTGGTAGACTTGAGTGAGTTGTTGTGAGTGAGCTGCACAGACGTCTTGAGAGACCCGACCACATCCCGGCGTTCAGAAGAGTTGGTAACTCTAGGAAAGGACTGGTAGGGTTGACGAGTGGACGCGGGGCAGGCATGGGTTGCAGCCACAGCAAGGTGTGTGGCGGAATTTGCAAAAAAAAATGTATTTATTCATATTTGTTGTGAAATCATCTAGGAAGTTAATTAGCGAACCAAGTGCTGTTTTGCTATTGTTTCTGCCATTGTCGCACCGATTCCTGGCACAACACAGGCGTGTTGATAACCTTTTAAATAGATCAAGCAAAATTGTTTGTTAGTTTAGCCTAATTTCCCACGTGCTTTCATCTCGTGGATTTTACAACCGAGATTACACATTCATTAACATCAATGTTTTGAAACGCGTGATTTAGGCTATCAGTCAATTTGTGCAAAGTGTTCTACGTTTTGAAACAACTGAAAATAACTTAAGACATGCAGTCGATCCTCTGATACTGACTATCCCACGAGTTTGAAAATTACTTGTCAATTATTGTAGCGGAGCGGGACTCATCTGATGTAATTCTTCCCGAATTACTTATAAGAAATTGCAGGTTGGCCAGACATTGACAGTCACTTGATGACACTGAAGGATGAGATCATTGATACACTGTGTCATTGTATCGTCATCACCAGTAAATTGTACATTGTATTTGTTGACACCCTGTAGCCTGCGTAGTCATCTGTCAAAGTTTCTACTTTCTGGCCATATGAGTTGTTGTGTGTTTCTACATGGTTTTACATAATCAGTTCATGTTTTCTATGACGTCTACCAATGACTACAAACGGAAGTGACTTGTGGATATAGCAATTGTAATATTTAATATGCAACTAAATGTAGTTTTTAGGCTACAGTTAATTAATGTACTAGTACTGCCTCTTTGACATTTACAACCAGTGGCACAGGTTTATAATACATCCAGAAATGATACCCCAGATTTGTACCATCCAGAAATGATACCCCAGATTTGTGACATCCAGAAATGATACCCCAGATTTGTACTACTTCCCGGGGGCATTGAGTAGGTAGACTAGATAAATCGTTGAGTTGGAGGGGATCTCATTTCAATGTGTCTGTTTGCCAGATAAGTGAGACCACTTACAGTTTAAAAGCAGAGGGAATTATTTGATTGTTTAGCCAATATTCTATGTGAGTGGATTCCTTCATTTATCAATGGTACCTGGTGGTGCTTGATATAAACACTCCTAACTCTCCTTGAGATTTGAAAATATTTTTCTTCTACACAAAGTAAGCAAGGACTTAGAGGTACTGCAAGCCACTGGCAAGCTGTACGGCAGCTTCTGCAGGGCAGATCACAAAACCATCTGTTTGGCTGGTTGACGTAAGCAACTGGAGAAGTGTGAAGTTCTGCTAGAGAGGGCCTGGAGAGAGACACACACACACACACACACACAGCAATATGGCTCCATATGGACCATGATGAAAATGCCACATGAAGAGACTCTGCCAAGTGTTAATGACATCTCAAGGAACATTTGTTTCTCTGCTAGACTCAACCACAGTCTAAATTAAATATCCCTTATTAACTAAGTCTGAATGTCCTTTGTTGTATTGAAGATGTGGTTTTAGTTTTCTGAATTTCCTTTTGAGTTTAGGGGCTGTTTTTCTAGTTCTATCAGCCTGGGGTACATGTCTGTCTCCTATGTATGGCCCTTTGAGAGGACACGTCTTTATTCTACACTCTTCTTGGAAAGTTTCAACTCTTGTGAGAGCATAGCTGAACTAGATGTTTCTCACAAAACATTCAATCTTAACCTTGTACTCTTGGGGCCAGGAAGAACTTGTAAACATTAGGAGTCCGGTGTAGGCTACAGTTTGCCATGGGGCTAGGATGTTCCCTGTGAGTTTAGTCAGTGAAGACATGCCTCCACGTTGCAGTTTCTCCTATGTTTAAAAAGACTGTGGAGATGGGCTGTCTGTCCCAAATGGTACCCTATTCCCTCTCTAGTGCACTACTTTGGGCACTGGTCTATTGGCCTTGGTCAAAAGTAGTGCACTATATAGGGAATAGGGTGCCGTTTGGGATGTGCATACTGAGAAGGAAGTGAAGATGTGATTTATGGTCGTGTTAAAGAGAGCCTTTCCAGCCCCTCTTCAACATATGCTCCTGGACTTGTATATTTAAGATCCTTTACTGGGACTTAAAGAAGGTAATAAAACGAACCTCATGCTGTACTGGTCTCTACATTGTCTTCCTGGAGTCACTTGTCTTATTGGAATATTAGATATTATAGTTTTTATTGGAAAATTAGATTTTCTTATTGGAATATTAGATATTATAGTTTTTATTGGAAAATTAGATTTTCTTATTGGGATATTATGGTATTTATTGGGCTAGTGTCCTATACGACACACTCTTCCCGTTGTAGTGAACTCCATATGAGACCAGGGTCCATAGGGCTCTGGTTAAAAGTAGTGCACTATATAGGGAATAGGGTGCCATTTGGGACACACACTCTGTTTTCCAGGCACAAATAAAACTGGTACGCCATGTTTGGCGTGTTTCTGTGTGTTTATACAGCGTTAGTGGTGGTGGAATAACGTTGTGTTATGTCAGGAGGAGGCTGGTCTCCATGGACCGCCATACGGTATTGTGGCAGGTAGCCTAGCGGTTAGAACGTTGAGCCAGTAACCGAAAAGTCGCTGGTTTGAATGCCTGAGCCGTCAAAGTGAAAAATCTTCCGGTGCCTTTAACTCTAATTTGCTCCAGCGCACCTATCATACTACTATGGCTGACCCTGTAAAACAACACCTATCATACTACTATGGCTGACCCTGTAAAACAACACCTATCATACTACTATGGCTGACCCTGTAAAACAACAGCTATCATACTACTATGGCTGACCCTGTAAAACAACACCTATCATACTACTATGGCTGACCCTGTAAAACAACACCTATCATACTACTATGGCTGACCCTGTAAAACAACACCTATCATACTACTATGGCTGACCCTGTAAAACAACACCTATCATACTACTATGGCTGACCCTGTAAAACAACACATTACACTGCACCTATCTGCTGTTTGTGACAATACAACTTTATTTTTTTACAGTCTACACAGACTTAATTCTTCAGTATACACAGTGAGGACAGGACACAATGTAATGTGTGATCTGGTATCCTAGTAATGTCAGGAACCTTGGTATTGTTTGACAGTTTAGGAATAGTTTGGTATAGAGGAGTGACCTATGCTAGAATTGCCCTATTTACAGAGACAGTTATGATTGACCTCACTAAGTCCTTAGTGTAGATGTCTATGCTCACCTAGTATAGCTTTTTCTACACCAACGTAATGTATCTAATGCAGAAATGTTTATTAAGACTCCATAAGTACTGGTATGATCAGTTTGAAGTAAATCAGTGTATCACATTGTACAAATAGTATGAACACTGTAGCATGGACATGTTATATAACTTTTGAACAAACAAATGATTCATTTCCAGTCATGTGGGTACTAATCACTCCCTGTAAGAGAGCAATATGGGTCAAGCACCCATCAGAAGCTTTACATAAGCTCCTACCCTGCTTTAGTTTACAAAGTTATGGTTTCCCTGGTAACTTCAAAACGTCTCTCATAGTGTTGAGGTATTCTCAGTACTTTGGTATATCTATAATATGTTGAGATATAGGAATACATTATGCCTATATCAGACCACACACTCTTTTCTCCTTGTAGAGGAAAAACAAAGTGAAACGGGGTGAGAACTGTCTCTAGGTATTTTGTGTACCATAATCTCCTCTAATTTAACCAGATACGGTTAAATAAGACGATGTTTAATATTGTGTGAACTAGACCAGAGTTGATCAATGACAACATTGTCTTTTCTCTATATTTTTAGAGGAAAAACAAAGCGAAGGAGGAGGAGAAAACGGTGAAGGAGGTCAACAACCATCAAGATGGAGGAGGTGAGTGGTGTGGTTTCCTGTAGTGTTGTAGAAGGAAGGTCCACAACCATCAAGATGGAGGAGGTGAGTGGTGTGGTTTCCTGTAGTGTTGTAGAAGGAAGGTCAACAACCATCAAGATGGAGATGGTGAGTGGTGTGGTTTCCTGTAGTGTTGTAGAAGGAAGGTCAACATCCATCAAGATGGAGGAGGTGAGTGGTGTGGTTTCCTGTAGTGTTGTAGAAGGAAGGTCAACATCCATCAAGATGGAGGAGGTGAGTGGTGTGGTTTCCTGTAGTGTTGTAGAAGGAAGGTCAACATCCATCAAGATGGAGGAGGTGAGTGGTGTGGTTTCCTGTAGTGTTGTAGAAGGTCAACAACCATCAAGATGGAGGAGGTGAGTGGTGTGGTTTCCTGTAGTGTTGTAGAAGGAAGGTCAACATCCATCAAGATGGAGGAGGTGAGTGGTGTGGTTTCCTGTAGTGTTGTAGGAGGGTCAACAACCATCAAGATGGAGGAGGTGAGTGGTGTGGTTTCCTGTAGTGTTGTAGAAGGAAGGTCAACATCCATCAAGATGGAGGAGGTGAGTGGTGTGGTTTCCTGTAGTGTTGTAGAAGGAAGGTCAACATCCATCAAGATGGAGGAGGTGAGTGGTGTGGTTTCCTGTAGTGTTGTAGAAGGTCAACAACCATCAAGATGGAGGAGGTGAGTGGTGTGGTTTCCTGTAGTGTTGTAGAAGGAAGGTCAACATCCATCAAGATGGAGGAGGTGAGTGGTGTGGTTTCCTGTAGTGTTGTAGAAGGAAGGTCAACATCCATCAAGATGGAGGAGGTGAGTGGTGTGGTTTCCTGTAGTGTTGTAGAAGGTCAACAACCATCAAGATGGAGGAGGTGAGTGGTGTGGTTTCCTGTAGTGTTGTAGGAGGGTCAACATCCATCAAGATGGAGGTGAGTGGTGTGGTTTCCTGTAGTGTTGTAGGAGGAAGGTCAACATCCATCAAGATGGAGGTGAGTGGTGTGGTTTCCTGTAGTGTTGTAGAAGGTCAACAACCATCAAGATGGAGGAGGTGAGTGGTGTGGTTTCCTGTAGTGTTGTAGAAGGAAGGTCAACAACCATCAAGATGGAGGAGGTGAGTGGTGTGGTTTCCTGTAGTGTTGTAGAAGGAAGGTCAACAACCATCAAGATGGAGGAGGTGAGTGGTGTGGTTTCCTGTAGTGTTGTAGAAGGAAGGTCCACAACCATCAAGATGGAGGAGGTGAGTGGTGTGGTTTCCTGTAGTGTTGTAGAAGGAAGGTCAACAACCATCAAGATGGAGGAGGTGAGTGGTGTGGTTTCCTGTAGTGTTGTAGAAGGAAGGTCAACAACCATCAAGATGGAGGAGGTGAGTGGTGTGGTTTCCTGTAGTGTTGTAGAAGGAAGGTCAACAACCATCAAGATGGAGGAGGTGAGTGGTGTGGTTTCCTGTAGTGTTGTAGAAGGTCAACAACCATCAAGATGGAGGAGGTGAGTGGTGTGGTTTCCTGTAGTGTTGTAGAAGGAAGGTCAACATCCATCAAGATGGAGGAGGTGAGTGGTGTGGTTTCCTGTAGTGTTGTAGAAGGAAGGTCAACATCCATCAAGATGGAGGAGGTGAGTGGTGTGGTTTCCTGTAGTGTTGTAGAAGGAAGGTCAACATCCATCAAGATGGAGGAGGTGAGTGGTGTGGTTTCCTGTAGTGTTGTAGAAGGTCAACAACCATCAAGATGGAGGAGGTGAGTGGTGTGGTTTCCTGTAGTGTTGTAGAAGGTCAACAACCATCAAGATGGAGGAGGTGAGTGGTGTGGTTTCCTGTAGTGTTGTAGGAGGGTCAACAACCATCAAGATGGAGGAGGTGAGTGGTGTGGTTTCCTGTACTGTTGTAGAAGGTCAACAACCATCAAGATGGAGGAGGTGAGTGGTGTGGTTTCCTGTAGTGTTGTAGGAGGGTCAACAACCATCAAGATGGAGGAGGTGAGTGGTGTGGTTTCCTGTAGTGTTGTAGGAGGGTCAACAACTATCAAGATGGAGGAGGTGAGTGGTGTGGTTTCCTGTAGTGTTGTAGGAGGGTCAACAACCATCAAGATGGAGGAGGTGAGTGGTGTGGTTTCCTGTAGTGTTGTAGGAGGGTCAACAACCATCAAGATGGAGGAGGTGAGTGGTGTGGTTTCCTGTAGTGTTGTAGAAGGAAGGTCAACATCCATCAAGATGGAGGTGAGTGGTGTGGTTTCCTGTAGTGTTGTAGACGGGAGGTCAACATCCATCAAGATGGAGGAGGTGAGTGGTGTGGTTTCCTGTAGTGTTGTAGAAGGAAGGTCAACATCCATCAAGATGGAGGAGGTGAGTGGTGTGGTTTCCTGTAGTGTTGTAGAAGGTCAACAACCATCAAGATGGAGGAGGTGAGTGGTGTGGTTTCCTGTAGTGTTGTAGAAGGAAGGTCAACATCCATCAAGATGGAGGAGGTGAGTGGTGTGGTTTCCTGTAGTGTTGTAGGAGGGTCAACAACCATCAAGATGGAGGAGGTGAGTGGTGTGGTTTCCTGTAGTGTTGTAGAAGGAAGGTCAACAACCATCAAGATGGAGGAGGTGAGTGGTGTGGTTTCCTGTAGTGTTGTAGAAGGAAGGTCAACAACCATCAAGATGGAGGAGGTGAGTATTGTGGTTTCCTGTAGTGTTGTAGACTGACACTGTGACTCCTCCTCTCCTACTGCTTGTCCGGGTTTCTTTATTACATCTCCGAGGGTTTTACACATCAATCTGCCTCTTTTGAAGCATTATAAAAGCTAGGCGCCCATACTGACGTGTCCTCTTTATTATTGGGCCCACTAATAACCCGTACATAATAACTGTCCTCCTGTATAGCTCAATTGGCAGTGGCATGGTGTTTGCAACTCCAGGATTGTGAGTTTGATTCATATTTGGGGACTCTGTTTAGTTCAATTCAGTCTGGTATGAGAACGGTATTCAGTCTGCGGAAAGCTGAGTATCCTGGCTATTGAGCTGTTCCTTAAAATCTTTGGTGTGATTTGCTAATATATATGAGCATCCGAATGTATAACGGCAGGCTGAGCCGACGACCTCATTTCAAGATGGCTGCTACCTACATTCCGGTTAGCGTTGTGAAGCATAAACTAAATAAACATGGAATACGTCGATACACATCGAAAGCCGGGACTCCACAGATCATGACGGTGTGTTATTTTTCTGCCTGTGACCTACCGTTATTGATCACCGGCCCCGAGAGTCAAAATGTTTATTTTACACAAAGTTTTCACCAAACATCTTACAAGGTAAGCTTCGATTAGGTCTGTGTTTGAGCTATAGCCATATGTGGGGGTATGAAGTTTAATCCTTAGGTTGGTAGAAACAAATCTAGTCTATTTGCTAATGTTATCTGATGTATGACTTAATGGCCACGTCGAACGTCCACCGAGTGACTATCTTTGCACAACAAAAAAATTACGTTGCCTGCTTACACCCCGTAGGCATTCATTACACACGGGATTGGCTACTATGGCACCTTGACAATCTTGTAGCCAATGAGATAAGCTTTTCAGGGATATGCAGTTGACCTGGGTGGAATAAAGCAAGGTTTAGAACCTTTTTATGCGTAATGCGAACTATTGTTACCTGGCTCAGACACGAGACGCACCAATTACATTGTAAACATATTTCATCGCTTTAACATAAAAGATTGCTTCTCAAGGGGGGGGGGAAAGGTAAGAACTAAGAATATTGAACAGGAAGCTAAAAAGAAGGTCGCTATGAGTAAGTATACCGACATAGAAGCTTTGAATAAAATACTGGACGGACTCGGATCAGGGGAGCCATTTGGACAACAAGGATTTCGACTTGGCCGACAAAGATTGCTTTCTAGAAGGATTGGATCCACTTTTAGATCTGTAAGTACATTATTTTCATGACTTTATATAGCTTATTTACTATATGTATTTGTTTTTTATAAGTTGTCTGCTTTTTGTGCTTTGGATTTAGTTTACATAGGCCTATGTAACAAGTCATTTCAATGTTAAATCATTCCAAAGTAGTTATTGTCTGTTTCATATTAGTTTGCTGTTCTAAGTTTCATCCTTGTAACTTTGGAGAGGCCACTAAACTCTCTCATGGCCATTGTTTATTTGTGGTTCTCACCTCTGGCTTTGTCTCCAAAGTTTTACTGTTTGCAGTGAGTGAGTGTGTGTGTGTGCTTCACACCTATGTGAGTCACTGTACAAATAGTGTTTTTACTTTACAGTAATGTTTTTTTGTAAATTTAGTCAACTGTAATTCTGTTTGTCTTACAACAATATATTCCTTTATTTTATTCACCACAGGAGGAAGCAGAGTATTTGGATGATGTTTGGGAGCCACCCCTCCCCAGCAAGTGCCCCCGCCGGTCAAGGTCTGCCTTTAGGGAAGTAACCATGTCAGAAATGCCAGTTCACTTTTTGTTTCCTGGCAGAGAGGGACTGCTTCAAAGACTATCACGACATGCACAAGCTGCTGTGAAGGGTGAAATCTAATCATCTACACCTGGGATGTAAAACAAACACGAATGCCATTTGTAAGGTGTTCAGCTTATTTGTTTTTGCTAAAAAAAAATTGTGAAGGACACGTGTGTAACCAAGTTTGTGTTTGATAATACTTTTTTTTAAATATATATTTTTTGTTTATCTGTTGCTTTTTATATTGTTTTTGTGAACAGTTAATTTGTATGTGGGACCAATACATTAGATATGCCTAGGCTAAATGTTCAGGCACTTTGGAGAGTGCCCCTGAAACCACCACGATGTTTGAGAGAGGTTGGTGTTGTAGAAGTTTAGTTTTTATAGTGAACAATAGTAGCTAGTTACTTTTAGGCACATCCAGTGTGCAAAAACAGTGCAGTTACCAAATTCGGATACTTTGGAGAGGTTGAAAGGACACTTGAATTTACCCTGGACACCCCAAAACATTGTGGTTGTGTTAGAGTGAGGTTGATATGGTAGAAATAGTTTTTATACTGAACAAATAGCATTTAGGAATTGCAAATATGTAATAGCACTGGAATTATCTAATTTACAGACATATGCCACTTTGGAGAGGTTTAGGGACACTTGGAAATGTCCTGTGACCACACCTGACACCACTTACTAAAACATCTACCCATTTTGAGTTGTTAGGTCTCAATCCCCCCCCAAAGAATTCTGATATTGTGCACATGTTGTGGAAGCCATCTGATGTGTTTCCTGCTCTGGGCATCAATACGTCACTTATAGCTTGTCAATGAAAGATGACTTTCAAAATAAAAAAACTAAATACCGGTTATTTTTTGTGTGCTTGATCTTGTGTATTCTGAACTATGTAACCTTCTCTTCTGATTATTTCCTCATCTCCCAGATGTCGTCTTTCCAAATATACATAAGTTTTGGCATGTCAAAATCGTGTAATTACACATGAATAGCAGTTACTTTTGGGTATGTCTATTTTGGAAATCTACTTTTTGCCGTTACATTTAAAAGGTTAACTGATACATACTTTGTCATGATCCCGGTGGTTGAAATGATGTCACTACTCCCAGAAACTGGTTGGAATTACTCATTAAAGTGACATCACATTTACCTAATTTCAACCAGTCAGTTTTGGATACTGAGATGGCTTTGCAAACACTGTGTCAACACAGTGCTGTCTGCATTAGAATACTCAACAAGTACTGTCTTGTGTACTCTGTTGTACTTGAAGTGTTCTCTGTTGCCATGTAATTATGGGTCTCAGGATCATGCCTTCAACAACTGCCTAAGTGAACAAGACTGTTAGCCTAGCCTGCTGAGGTAAAACCTAGGCATTAGCTAGTGGACCTAGCACAAGTCTCCATGTCTCAGGAAGGTCAATCATCACTCGGAACGTGGTTCACCAAACTAGTCCATTACATGACTTCCTCAGAAGTTGGACCGGCACTCCCCCGGTATTTTATTTATAGGCGACAGATTGTATATTCTACTGGTGTTGTACTGCGTCTAGTCAGACCAGTAGATGTTGCATCCAGGTCTGGTTTGGTTCAAACCCTCTGCCCACTGTGTGGAACATACTGAACAAGATACATCTATTATGTAGACATGTAGGATAAGAAATCATGTCAGCTCTATTCACAACATTTCTATCTGAGAAGACATTCCAGCAACGTTTTGCCTTGATAACCACAGCACTGGGTCATATTCAGCTACATTGTAATGTAGGATTTTGCCATGTAAAACAAGCATTTGTTATTGGACATGTCCAGGTAGTCCCTCCCTGTTTCTGTTTGTTACCTACTGAATACAACCCTGGTTTCCCCTCCAGGTAAAGTCCCTCTGGAGGAGCTGAACGTGGATCTAGAAACGGAGAAGCAGCTGGGTCAGTATGAGTGGCAGCTGAAGATCCTACGGGAGGTGCTGTCTGCATCTGGGACCCAGGAGAGGGAGGAGCTACTAAAAGACACAACCCAAGGAGAGCTCTGTGCCCTGGTCCACAACATCATTGAGAAGGTAGCTAACCCCATAGAGAGCTCTGTGCCCTGGTCCACAACATCATTGAGAAGGTAGCTAACCCCATAGAGAGCTCTGTGCCCTGGTCCACAACATCATTGAGAAGGTAAAGTGCCTTCGGAAAGTATTCAGACCCCTTTACTTTTTCCTCATTTTGTTACGTTACAGCATTATTCTAAAATTGATTAAATAAAAAATAAAAATCCTCAGCAATCTACACACACTACTCCATAATGACAAAGTGAAAACGGGTGTATTAAAAATAAAAATCAGATACCTTATTTACAAAAGTATTCAGACCCTTTGCTATGAGACACGAAAGTGAGGTAATGTGCATCCTGTTTCCATTGATCATCCTTGAGATGTTTCTACAACATGATTGGAGAACACCTGTGGTAAATTCAATTGATTGGACAGGATTTGGAAAGACACACACCTGTCTATATAAAGGTCCCACACTTGACAGTGCATGTCAGAAAAAAAAACAAGCCATGAGGTCGAAGGAATTGTCCGTAGAGCTCCGAGAAAGGATTGTGTCGAGGCACAGATCTGGGGGAAGGGTACCAAAACATTTCTACAGCATTGAACACAGTGGCCTCCCATCATTCTTAAATGGAAGAAGTTTGGAACCACCAAGACTCTTCCTAGAGCTGGCTGCCCGGCCAAACTGCAATCGGGGGAGAAGGGCCTTGGTCAGGGAGGTGACCAAGAACCCGATGGTCACTGACAGAGCTATAGAGTTCCTCTGTAGAGATGGGAGAACCTTCCAGAAGGACAACCATCTCTGCAGCTCTCCACCAATCAGGCCTTAATGGTAGAGTGGCCAGACGGAAGCCACTCCTCAGTAAAAGACACATGACAGCCCGCTTGGAGTTTGCCAAAAGGCACCTAAAGACTCTCAGACCACGAGAAACAAGATTCTCTGTTCTGCTGTGGGGCTGTTTTTCAGCAGCGAGTGGCTTCGGGACAAGTCTCTATGTCCTTGAGTGGCCCAGCCAGAGCCCGGACTTGAACCCGATTGAACAACTCTGGAGAGACCTGAAAATAGCTGTGAAGCAACGCTCCCCATCCAACCTGACAGAGCTTGAGAGGATATACAGAGGAGAATGGGAGAAACTACCCAAATACAGGTGTGCCAACCCAAGCTTGTAGCGTCATACCCAAAAAGACTCAAGGCTGTTGTCACTGTCAAAGATGCTTCAACAAAGTACTGAGTAAAGGGTCTGAATACTTCAGAAATATGGTATTTCTGTTTTTATTTGTAATACATTTTCAAACATTTCTAAAAACCTGTTTTTTGCTTTGTAATTATGGGGTATTGTGTGTCGATTGATGAGGGGGGGGGAACTATTTAACCAATTTTAGAGTAAGGCTGTAACCTAACAAAATCTGAATCCTTTCCAAAGGCACTGTAGGTGAACCAGGGAATTGAGCTCATAACATTAGACAGTTTAGTCATTTTAGCAGATGCTCTTATCCAGAGTGACATACAGGAGCATTTAGGGTTAAGTGCCTTGCTCAAGGACACATTGGCAGATTTTTCACCTAGTCAGCTCGGGGATTCGAACCAGCAACCTTTCTGTTACTGGCCCAACGGTCAGAAAATACTGCCCTCGTCTATCTGCCGCCACAAGCGGTTGCCTAATCCTGCCTAATGAGCGGGCCGGCTGTGCTTCTCCGTGATGCTGTGGTTCGGAGCACACTTAATGTAGTAGTGGATTTATGGTTTAAAGGGTTACCTATCCATCCTGGTTACCCATCCTATCTATCTATTTGGTTAGAACAGAAATGCATCATCTGTAGTCTAAGGCTCACCCCATTGTCATGATCAGAGGCTTCAAGTTTGTATCCATACATTTTTGACAAGCTGATCATAGTGAAAAAGAAAATACTTCTGCGTTTTCCTGCTGTGTAAACACATTGCAAATAGGCTCACGATAACTCCTGATAAAGTTGGGTAGCTGCTATTCAGTGCTTAAATAGCCAAATTGATTGGTCACAGGAATCAAGACTAATAAAGCCAATGCAATGCCCGTTTTAAAAAATGGTAGGCCAACCACATCATACAATTCCGTGTCAGGCAACACTGTAGGCTACACCTTGATAAGCACGGACCCAAGCTGATGCTTTTTTTTTTTTTTTTTTTTTGGTGCAGTCCAGACCGGCCTTGATTTCTATATCCACAGACATTGGTTTTGGTCCGGTCCAGACATAATCTGAACCAATCATAGACATCTGATTTCAACATCGGGAAAATACGTATTTTCAACATCGGTAAAATTAGCATTTAAAACTTTTATTCAGAACCAGAAATTAACCTGATTTCAACATCCAGAAAAGACACCTTTTCAACCACCTGGAAAATATGTTTTTAAAACGTACATAAAATGTATTTTTCACCTTTCATTCAGAACCTAAATTGAACCTAACTTCAACGTCTGGAAAATGTTTTTCACCTGTCTTTTCAACGTCATTTTGCTTACTGGGACTATTCTAGTTTTGTGGCAGAACGGCAAGGACCGGCCCTGCTGAGAAGGTAGGTAGTAACTGCTAGCACCCTACCCTAACCCCTCACCCTAACCCCTCACCCCAACCTCTCACCCCAACCCCTCAGCTCACTAGTGTTTCCCTAGCCTCTTCTCCAGCTGGAGTTTTACCTCCAGCCCTTCATATACCCTTTACCTTGTACCTATACCATTTTACATTCACCATATACCGTTTATCATATGCTAAACTCAGCAAAAAAAGAAACGTCCTCTCACTGTCAACTAAGTTTATTTTCAGCATACTTAACATGTGTAAATATTTGTATGAACATAAGATTCAAGAACTGAGACATAAATTGAACAAGTTCCACAGACATGTGACTAACAGAAATGGAATAATGTGTCCCTGAACAAAAGGGGGGGGTCAAAATCAAAAGTAACAGTCAGTACCTGGTGTGGCCACCAGCTGCATTAAGTACTGCAGTGCATCTCCTCCTCATGGACTGCACCAGATTTGCCAGTTCTTGCAGTGAGATGTTACCCCACTCTTCCACCAAGGCACCTGCAAGATCTCTGACATTTCTGGGGGGAATGGCCCTAGCCTCCACCCTCCGATCCAACATGTCCCAGACGTGCTCAATGGGATTGAGATCTGGGCTCTTCGCTGGCCATGGCAGAACACTGACATTCCTGTCTTGCAGGAAATCACGCACAGAATGAGCAGTATGGCTGGTGGCATTGTCATGTCAGGGTCATGAGCCTGCAGGAAGGGTACCACATGAGGGAGGAGGATGTCTTCCCTGTAACGCACAGCGTTGAGATTGCCTGCAATGACAACAAGCTCAGTCCGATGATGCTGTGACACACTGCCCCAGACCATGATGGACCCTCCACCTCCAAATCGATCCCGCTCCAGAGTACAGGCCTCAGTGTAACACTCATTCCTTTGACGATAAACGCAAATCCAACCATCACCCCTGGTGAGACAAAACCGCGACTCATCAGTGAAGAGCACTTTTTGCCAGTCCTGTCTGGTCCAGCGACGTTGTTGCCGGTGATGTCTGGTGAGGACCTGCCTTACAACAGGCCTACAAGCCCTCAGTCCAGCCTCTCTCAGCCTATTACATACAGTTTGAGCACTGATGGAGGGATTGTGCATTCCTGGTGTAACTCGGGCAGTTGTTGTTGCCATCCTGTACCTGCAGGTGTGATGTTCGGATGTACCGATCCTGTGCAGGTGTTACACGTGGTCTGCCACTACGAGGATGATCAGCTGTCCGTCCTGTCTCCCTGTAGCGCTGTCTTAGGCATCTCATAGTATGGACATTGCATTTTATTGCAGTCCTCATGCCTCCTTACAGCATCTTTCTTTTGGTGTTTTTCAGAGTCAGTAGAAAGGCCTCTTTTGTGTCCTGAGTTTTCATAACTGTGACCTTAATTGCCTACCGTCTGTAAGCTGTTAGTGTCTTAACGACCGTTCCACAGGTGCATGTTCATTAATTGTTTATGGTTCATTGAACAAGCATGGGAAACAGTGTTTAAACCCTTTACAATGAAGATCTGTGAAGTTATTTGGATTTTTATGAATTATCTTTGAAAGACAGGGTCCTGAAAAAGGGACGTTTTCTTTTTATGCTGAGTTTATATACCTGTACCATTTACACTGAACAATAATATAAACGCAGCATGCAACAATGTCTAAGATTTTACTGAGTTACAGTTCATGTAAGGAAATCAGTCAATTTGAAATTAATTGATTAGGCCCTAATAGATGGATTTCACATAACTGGAATACAGATATGCATCTGTCACAGATACCTTTAAAAAAATGTAGGGGCGTGGATCAGAAAACCAGTCAGTATCTGGTGTGACCACCATTTGTCTCATGCAGCGCGACATCTCCTTCGCATACAGTTGATCAGGCTGTTGATTGTGGCATGTGGAATGTTGACCCACTCCTCTTCAATGGCTGTGCGAAGTTGCTGGATATTGGAGGGAACTGGAAAACGCAGTCATACACATCGATCCAGAGCATCCCAAACATGCTCAATGGGTAACATGTCTGGTAAGTATGCAGGCCATGGAAGAACGGGGACATTTTCATGTTCCAGGAATTGTGTCCAGATCCTTGAGACATGGGGCTGTGCATTATCATGCTGAAACATGAGGTGATGGCAGAGGATGAATGGCACGAAAATGGGCCTCAGGATCTCATCACGGTATCTCTGTACATTCAAATTGCCATTGATAAAATGTAATTGTGTTCATTGTCCGTAGCTTATGCCTGCCCATACCATGCCACCATGGGACTCTCTGTTCACAACGTTGACATCAACAAACCACTCGCCCACACGATGCCATACACATGGTCTGCAGTTGTGAGGCCGGCTAGACGTACTACAAAATTCTCTAAAACAACGTTGGAGGCAGCTTATGGTAGAGAAATTAACATTAAGTTCTCTGGCAACAGCTCTGGTGGATGTTCCTGTAGTCAGCATGCCAATTGTGTGCCCCCTCAATTTGAGACATCTGTGGCATTGTGACAAAACTGCACATTTTAGTGGCCTTTTTATTGTCCCTGGCACAAGGTGCACCTGTGTAATGATCATGCTGTTTAATCAGCTTCTTGATATGCCATACCTGTCAGGTGGATGGATTATCTTGGCAAAGGAGAAATGCTCACCAACTGGGATGTAAACAAATTTGTGCAAAATTTGAGAGAAATAAGCTTTAAGCTTATTGAACATTTCTGGCATCTTTTATTTTGGCTCATGAAACATTGGACCAACACTTTACATGTTGCGTTTTTATATTTTTGTTCAGTGTACATTCACCACGTACCCTTTCCACACTACTTTGCTGAGCAGAGCCTAGCCAACTGTACTGTGCTGGCCTGGTTATACAGTATATCCTCTCCAGTTGCCGGAACCGGGTTGGAGAGGACAATGTGAAAAGAGAATATCCATGCCAACACAGTACAGTTGGCACAGGGTTGGCACAATAGTATGAAAAGGGCATTAGTATTTAATTAGTGTGAACCACAAAGCCACTACTAAAGGTATATGTGGACATTATTATTACGAAGCAGATCAGAAAAAGTCCCTCTGCTCTTCCTGCAGGATTTAAAAAAACGTCCTTCTGCTCTTCCTGCAGGATTAAAAAAAAACGTCCTTCTGCTCTTCCTGCAGGATTTTTAAAAAACGTCCTTCTGCTCTTCCTGCAGGATTTAAAAAAACGTCCTTCTGCTCTTCCTGCAGGATTTAAAAAAACGTCCTTCTGCTCTTCCTGCAGGATTTAAAAAAACGTCCTTCTGCTCTTCCTGCAGGATTTAAAAAAAACGTCCTTCTGCTCTTCCTGCAGGATTTAAAAAAACGTCCTTCTGCTCTTCCTGCAGGATTTTAAAAAACGTCCTTCTGCTCTTCCTGCAGGATTTTAAAAAACGTCCTTCTGCTCTTCCTGCAGGATTTTAAAAAAACGTCCTTCTGCTCTTCCTGCAGGATTTTAAAAAAACGTCCTTCTGCTCTTCCTGCAGGATTTAAAAAAACGTCCTTCTGCTCTTCCTGCAGGATTTAAAAAAACGTCCTTCTGCTCTTCCTGCAGGATTTAAAAAAACGTCCTTCTGCTCTTCCTGCAGGATTTATAAAAACGTCCTTCTGCTCTTCCTGCAGGATTTAAAAAAAACGTCCTTCTGCTCTTCCTGCAGGATTTAAAAAAAACGTCCTTCTGCTCTTCCTGCAGGATTTAAAAAAAACGTCCTTCTGCTCTTCCTGCAGGATTTTAAAAAAACGTCCTTCTGCTCTTCCTGCAGGATTTAAAAAAACGTCCTTCTGCTCTTCCTGCAGGATTTAAAAAAACGTCCTTCTGCTCTTACTGCAGGATTTAAAAAAAACGTCCTTCTGCTCTTCCTGCAGGATTTAAAAAAAACGTCCTTCTGCTCTTCCTGCAGGATTTTAAAAAAACGTCCTTCTGCTCTTCCTGCAGGATTTTAAAAAACGTCCTTCTGCTCTTCCTGCAGGATTTATAAAAACGTCCTTCTGCTCTTCCTGCAGGATTGCATTGGGATTTGCATTTTAATTACACAAAGTATCTTTTTGAATTGAGGTCTCCTGGTGTTTGTGTCCAAAATGGCACCCTATTCCCTATATAGTCCCTATGGGCCCTGGTAAAAGTAGTGCACTACATAAGGAATAGGGTGCCATTTGGGACACAACCTACTACCTACATCCTGGTTCCCAGGATGTGCAGCTTCAAGTCGAGAATAACCAGAGCAGCACAGTAACATGATGATGTCAAGTCATATATTTTACAGCTGTCGGAGATAATAAACACATGCTTTTCCATTACACAATCTTTGCCTATTTGGTGTGTGTGTGTGTATTGTGACTGCCTACAGTGGGTGCGTGATGCCTGTGCGATTGCCTGCATAGTTCTCTGGCCATGGATTTATAAACCTCCTGTCAACAGAGCAAGAGGGTGTCATTGCGGACACAGCATTTCATAGGGCTCTGCTCAAAAGTAGCGCTCTAAGTAGGGAATAGGGTTCAGTTTGGGTTGCAACCGAGACCTGTTTGGCTGCTCTGGGATCACAATGCCTTTCCAGAAGGGGGCGGGGGGGGCAGTGATTTGTGCAAACATAGATGACAAAGTAAGAACGAGAAGTGAGAAGTCTTGGAAGGTTTATGGTGTATTGAGTGATTGGTTGGTAGCAGCCAGTTGGATTGTTAAATGTTGCCTGTCCTCATATTGGCATGGCCTGGTTGAGCAGTGAGTTATGGCTGAGTCATCTGGTATTATACACCTGGTACAACAGTGAGTTATGGCTGAGTCATCTGGTATTATACACCTGGTAGTACAACAGTGAGTTATGGCTGGCTCATCTGGTATTATACACCTGGTAGTACAACAGTGAGTTATGGCTGAGTCATCTGGTATTATACACTTGTTTATATAACAAAGATTTCACTGTTGCTTATATTTGATATTCACTTTGTCTAGCTCCTACGACAAGTGTGGCTGTACATGGCTTCAATCCTGTCCTTGTGTTGATCATCTCCAGGTGAAAATAGAGACGGCTGCTGACCTGACTGTTCTCTACGGGGAGAAGAGCCAGAGGACTGCAGAGCAGCACGAGAGACAGCTGGAAGGCAAGTCTAGAGCATGTGAAGTAACTTCTGTTGATCTAATAACCATATTGATTATTTTGTTTTGGAACTGCATTTTGTTTTCTGTTGGTTCTAGAATGAGTAATCATTGACTGACGTTATTCTGTTGGTTCTAGAAGGAGTAATCATTGACTGACGTTATTCTGTTGGTTCTAGAATGAGTAATCATTGACACGTTATTCTGTTGGTTCTAGAAGGAGTAATCATTGACTGACGTTATTCTGTTGGTTCTAGAAGGAGTAATCATTGACTGACGTTATTCTGTTGGTTCTAGAATGAGTAATCATTGACTGACGTTATTCCGGCCCGTGTAGTTACATATAGAATCCCTATTATCTCCTACAGAACGGCAGAAAATACAGAGTGAAGAGACAAAACGACTAACAGAGACCCACCAGACAGCTGAGAAAACGTTGAAGGTGTGTGTTTAGTTGTCTCTTTAACTTGATCAGTTTGTGTCATCTGTTTTGATGTACAGTGGTCAATACAGCATCCCTTCTAACTGTGTAATAGGAAGTACAGTACTGACCAGCAGGTCTTCTTTTAAAGGAGGAGGTAGAGGAGCTGACTACAGAGCTCTATGTGTACAATCAGTTAAAGAAGAGAGTTGACGAGTCTACCTTCAAGAAGGACCTGCAGCGGAACATTCAGGTGTGTGTGCGCGTGTCTCACAGTGTGTTTGTTTCTGCGTGGCGTGTGCATGATCCCGTAACCAGTTCACTTAGTTGGACTGTTCTTTTACACATCTGGTCTCCAGGTTTCATTAGTATGTTGTTAATTTTATACTCTTCCTCTCCCCCTCCTTCTCTCTCACTCACTTTCCCCTCCCTTTCGCTCTCACTCTCTTTCCCCTCCCTTTCTCTCTCTCTTTCCCCTCCCTTTCTCGCTCCCTCTTTCTCTCTCCCTTTCTCTTTCTCTCTCCCTTTCTCTTTCCCCTCCCTTTCTCTCTTTCTCTCTCCCTTTCTCTTTCCCCTCCCTTTCTCTCTTTCTCTCTCCCTTTCTCTTTCCCTTCCTTTCTCTCTCACACCTCTTTCCCCTTCTCCCTCTCCCCTCCTCTCTCCTTCTCCCCCTCTTTCCCCTCCCTTTCTCCAGGCCCACGGCAGTCCTGGGCCATTCTGGGAGCGGGAGCAGGAGAGTCTGCTGTTTGTCATTGAGATGAAGAGTGAACGTATCCAGGCGCAGGGGAACAAACTGCTACAGATGCAGGGTCTGGTAGGGAACAGAGACTGGGACATGGACTGGGGACTGGCTGACAGACTAGTCCAGGCACCTGACTCATTGAGATTTCTGCTATAGTCTAATTCAAGTCATTATTTAAACTGCATCATCGCAGTCTCAATACACTTTACAGAGGAAATCAAACAGAAACAAGAAATCTGAGGTGCTCTGCGTTGTCCAAAAAATACTCTGGGTTATAGTTTCACAAAGTCTTTGAATGTCAACATGTTGTCTTCACCACCCTGATTGCTGATTGGGTCCTTACTTTTTTATTTCTACCCTGTCAGGTGGAGAAGAATCTGTCTCTAGAAGACCAGGTCATAAATGTTCTACAGAACAACGAGGACCTGAGGGTTCGTATCGACAACCATCAAAGCCTTCTACAGTAAGACCATTTGATATCCACACCGTCTCTGTCTCTCTGTTGGAACAGTCAGTTACCCTGGAGTTAATGTTGTTACCAGGAAGTCACATTGTAGAAGAATACATGGCAGCAAGGCTGTAAATAGATTAACAAAGTTAACAAGTTCTGTTCAAGCAAACTCAAATGTAGGAAACGGCTATGGCATTTACGTAAGATGTGAATGTGGCGCCACTTGGTGGAGAAAGTGGAAGGGATATTTCTTAGTGGAAGCAAGTTATGGCAGTTTACAGTACTTGAGTGTAAAAATTCAATTTCACCATCGAAACTTGTGTAGTTTATATAGATGCTGAATGAGTTTTTGGTGCTACGTCTACTTATGACAATGCATGTAGGATTTTGGTGAAGAATAGTAATTTGAGGTCAGCAAAAGATTGATTATAAAGTAGTTTGCTACAGATGTGTTATTTTTTAGCTCATTATCAATGTCTTTCTGTCCTAAACTATCAATGTTGATAAATATGTGTACTCTTCTAATATATCTCCTTCCCTGTGCTCCTGTCTGTAGGCAGCTCTCCAAGGAGCACCAGGGCCTTCAGGGGGCGTTAGACAGGCAGGCAGGTCTCAGTCAGAGGCTCACCCAGGAGAAAGAGCAACTCATGTTTAAACTGAAGCACAGAGACTCCTGTTGTACCTTCCCATCCTTCCCCATAGTGTCTGAGATCTCCCCCAGCTGATCTGAACGGGGCAGTCAGGGTTACCTCTTAATCCTGTCTAGGGTTATAAACATGCAGCCTGAATCTGGATAATTTCCCAAAATTCTGAAAGTATTTTTTTCCAGAAATCCCTGCCTGGAGGATTCTAAGAATCATGAAGGAATACATAATGAGTGATTCCTCCAACCTGAAATTCTTCAAGTGGGATTTCTGAAAAAGCAGGGGACTTTTGGGAATGTTTCGGGACTTTTTGCAATCCTAATCCTACTTTGACAACCAAAGTCCAGGTACCTTTACAAAGGGCTATAGTCACATGTTTGATGGAACCTGATGCCAAATAATATTTTTAGTCTCGTTTTGTACCTGCTGTGCCTTTACAGTACATCATGTTTTCTATAGCAGTATGGTGTTCGTACAAAAGGACTGTTTTTTTTGGGGGGGGGCAGTGGGCATAGCCATGGGCTGTTGGACTTAACTGACTCCTGTTGTTCAACTGAGATTATTACTCAACTGACATTCTCATAGTTGTGTTACTGTTCAACTGAGAATATTCTAGGTGGATGTGACAGTGTTCACTCTGATGGTTTGACTTGCGGTTGTAGACAGAGATGTACAAACTTAGTAGCTACATTTTTTTTTTTTATATCTACCTTCCTGCCGAGACACTATTACGTAATAGACATTACAGAATATAATGCAATATATACAATTTAAACAGTTACTTTAGACAACTGCCTTTGTATTGGAATATGTTTATACTCTTTTGTTTTATAGAATATGGAAAATAGATTGCCATGTTGGCAGTTTGATTTTGTTATTTTTTTGCAGATTACAAGTACAATGGATATTTTTGTGACTTTTTTAAGTAACAAAGAAACAGAAGCATTTCTGTGTTTAAAAAAAATATATTTTTTTCTGATGCACTAGCACTTTTAATCAGTATTTTACTAGTACTAAATGTGAGAGGTAGTTGATGTATTTTTTTTTGTTATTCTTGCGTTTACATTTTGTTGGTTTTACATTTTTATTTGAATCATTTAGCTAACGCTCCTCTCTTCGAAGGCAGCGGATAGATCTAGAAGGAGAGAGGAAGTCACAATAAACAGTTGCATCTGAACTGCAAGTGTTTGTGTGAAATGTGTCAGTGTCTCCACTAGGGGGCAGGTTATGTAAAATGTAAATTGTGTTCATTAATTTGTTTAACTAGGCAAGTCCGTTAAGAACAAGTTCTTATTTACAATGACGGCCTACACCGGCCAAAACCCGGATTACGCTGAGACAACTGTCGTATGGGACTCCCAATCACGGCCGGTTGTGAATACAGCCTGGTTTCGAACCAGGGTGTCTGTATTGACACCTCTAACACTGAGATGCAGTGCCTTAGACCGCTGCGCCACACGAGAGTAATAAGCTAGTGTTAATTGTTTTTTACTTTTTATATTCCATCTGACAAACGGGGAAGTCATATTCTCTAGCTGTATTATTTAGTGTGTATTCTCTTCCTATTTATACCAAAAGGCTCTTCTCAGATATATATATTTTTTTAAACAACAGCTTTTAGTGACAAGTAGCACGTGGTTGTTTTTCCATACTGTGTGTAATTCACCGTGATAAACGCTAGGGGGCAGAACAGGACAGTTGGGTGGAAAGAGTTGATGAGTGTCGTTTTGGCTGTGTCCTTTTCCGTTGTATCTTCTCTACTGTCATCTTTTTTGATTTCTCCGGTATGTTTTCACTGAAAGAAAAAGGCCGTCATAATGAAATAATTAACATTATCTATTCATCTAATCAATGTGAAGATGTGAATGTGCAGCAGAGATGCTGACAATGTTTGTTAATGCGTCAAGGTATACTTTATAATGTAGAAAAAGGTTTATAAGTAGTTTAGAAACTGTTAATAAACTATTCATTAGTTCATAACCTATACACTAATTTACCCTGCAGTCATGACCTCATCCACTCCCACTGTGTGTTATAATGAGGTGATTTGAAAAGGTGTTAGACGTGACTAACAACAACCACTAAGGTGAAGCTGATTGACACATTCATTGGTGGCTTTTGCACCCTGGGGCTTGATTCCCCCATCCCTTCCCGGTGCTTTGCTCGGGGCAGATGGGGAGCAGAGGAGGTGAAAGTGGGAGCACTCTCACCCCTTCTCTGTCTTGTTTGCGGCCGGCAGCGGAACCGTTTGCGCAGCGGATGTAAAAAGGATCACTATGTCAATGGATGTTTGACAAGCCAGGACAATACCTGGTGGGGCTCCACGCTAACTGCAGGTCAAACCCCTGGCTGTGATGTCACCCAGTTCCCAGGGCTTTTCACAGGACTGGAGGAACTGGGGAGGAACACCTTTCTATGTTTACATCCCCAATGACACACACTGCAGCATCATATTACAACTCCCAGTCACAATGAGGAGCATGTCAACTCCACCTGCACACAGACACATGCAGCCTGGCTAGCATGACAACTAACCCTAGACCGGAGGCTGAACCTGTGAATGCTGAAATGGTGAACTGTTCTTTGTTACTTCCTCGTCACTTTCATTTTTTACTATTATATTTTTCCTATAAATTGTCTTTGTTTATTGTTAGAGGTTAACAACATTAAAGTTATCACCAAGCCAAAGGCCTACAATGCTTCCTGGTGAAACGGAGTCTCGACAGAGAAGCACCCCTCCGTTCTACCGTTAATATTTCCTGGAAGGTGGAGTACAAAGAGAGACGAGGAGCTGTGTCTGGTGTCATGGCCGTGTTTTGAACACACCTGAATTGTCTTGGTCCCTCTGTGCATTATTAGCTGTGTGAATTTTGTGCCATACCTGTCCCTGCCTCATCATCATTTGCTAATTGCTCAGAAATAAAAGCATATCCCCATATTCATTAACAGACGACTGAAAATAATGTTGCCATTACCTCTGCTCTGTGTCTTCATGCCTGATTAATAACGTGTGAAATACACTGCTTCTAGAGCCTTTATTTATTATCATTTCCATTATTTTATTACAGGCAACGATAACCCCTTAAATTACCAAGTGGGGAATTAAAAACCTCATGCACATTTCTGTAGGTTATTGCCAACTGCTATTTGTGGCAACTGAGGTGTTTTTCATCGCATTTGCTTAGAACAAAAAAGGTGAAAATTGCACCCTGGGGAAAACAGCTTTGAGGGAAAGAAGGTGTAGTCACCCCCACCATCTCTCTCTCACTGTATTCTGCCTGTTCTCTACACGCCTAGGGTTTTAGTCGATTTTGGTGACATCCTAACAATTATTTTACCTTACTTGTTTTCAATTCAGACAAAAATGCAACTCGGCAAGTCATTTTCTCCATTCTCTCCAGTGTTTTTCATTTCAGGAATTGATGGCCAATACATACCGTGAAAAAAACCTCACTTGTTTATGTTACTCTGTATATCCAGATAAACCTTTGTGAGAAAAACACTGAAGTGAGGTGAGGAAAACCCTATCCAGACATGACCAGCCATTCACCAGCACCAACCCTGTCCAGACATGACCAGCCATTCACCAGCACCAACCCTGTCCAGACATGACCAGCCATTCACCAGCACCAACCCTGTTCATACATGACCAGCCATTAACCAGCACCAACCCTGTTCATACATGACCAGCCATTCACCAGCACCAACCCTGTCCAGACATGACCAGCCATTAACCAGCACCAACCCTGTTCATACATGACCAGCCATTCACCAGCACCAACCCTGTTCATACATGACCAGCCATTCACCAGCACCAACCCTGTTCATACATGACCAGCCATTCACCAGCACCAACCCTGTTCAGACATGACCAGCACCAACCCTGTCCAGACATGACCAGCACCAACCCTGTTCAGATATGACCAGCCATCCACCAGCACCAACCCTGTCCAGACATGACCAGCCATTCAGCACTAGCACGTCCTACTATACCACCTCACCCAGAGCCAAATGGTCTTGTAGGCAGGGCTCCATGTACAGATGGTCTGCCTCGCACCCTCCTGTCCAACCCCATCTTCTGCTTTCTACATTTACAAATGACTCAAACGTAAATGTCCACAAGGCTTTGAACATACGGGCCATTTAGTTTTGACATCTCACATATTTTTTTTCCTTTTAGTTTTGTATACTTTCAATATATTCATGTTCAAATGTGTTGTATACAATGTGTATAGTTAATATTTGTTCATATACATACAGTATTTGTATATACCGGTATGTACTGTTTGTCCTCGCAACATGAGTTCAAGAGAGTTCCTGAGATAAAACACTAGAGGTCTAGTGTAGGTCTAGTGTAGTCACTAGAGGTCTAGTGTAGTCACTAGAGGTCTAGTGTAGGTCTAGTGTAGTCACTAGAGGTCTAGTGTAGGTCTAGTGTAGTCACTAGAGGTCTAGTGTAGTCACTAGAGGTCTAGTGTAGTCACTAGAGGTCTAGTGTAGGTCTAGTGTAGTCACTAGAGGTCTAGTGTAGGTCTAGTGTAGTCACTAGAGGTCTAGTGTAGTCACTAGAGGTCTAGTGTAGGTCTAGTGTAGTCACTAGAGGTCTAGTGTCGGTCTAGTGTAGTCACTAGAGGTCTAGTGTAGTCACTAGAGGTCTAGTGTCGGTCTAGTGTAGTCACTAGAGGTCTAGTGTAGGTCTAGTGTAGTCACTAGAGGTCTAGTGTAGGTCTAGTATAGTCACTAGAGGTCAAGTGTCGGTCTAGTGTAGTCACTAGAGGTCTAGTGTCGGTCTAGTGTAGTCACTAGAGGTCTAGTGTAGTCACTAGAGGTCTAGTGTAGTCACTAGAGGTCTAGTGTAGTCACTAGAGGTCTAGTGTAGGTCTAGTGTAGTCACTAGAGGTCTAGTGTAGGTCTAGTGTAGTCACTAGAGGTCTAGTGTAGGTCTAGTGTAGTCACTAGAGGTCTAGTGTAGGTCTAGTGTAGTCACTAGAGGTCTAGTGTAGTCACTAGAGGTCTAGTGTAGGTCTAGTGTAGTCACTAGAGGTCTAGTGTAGTTCCGGAGCGTATTACAACTGGAGTCTTGTCTTGTGGTCGTAGTTAGTTTCCATCAGCGTAAGATACCGTGGTGTTGTTTGTTCAGCCGTCCCATCAAATAAGGCAGATGAATAGCTTAAACAAGTCAGTTACATTGTATAAATCAACAGGCTTGGAGGCAGCCCTGCCTGCCTTCCAATGAATCCCAATCCCGCTCTGTCCCAGGTGCATGTCACTCAAGTCTGTGTCTGTACATCAGTCCTATGACTGATCTGGCCCTAGCAGATGATGTAACACTGATGAAGATGGTTTGGGGTCTGGATTTATGGATATGTCACAAGAAGAAAACTTGCATAGAAAAACCGATATAGACATTCAAAATGTAATATTTGTTTTATCCGAGTTTTATACAGAAATACACATAGAAATAGGTAGTTATAGGGACACAAATCAGATTTTAACCTTGATATTAGGGTCATACTAATATGGCATTAGTTAACAGCTTTTGACGTGATCATGTATTTTATTACATGGCTAAAATCAATCTCATAGACGAAAATAAATACTTCAATCCTATTATTTCTTACTGTAAAATCCCTCAAACTGGAGACAACAATGATGAATTAATTATATTTACTCTCTCATTTGTCTGCCAGAATAACCTGCCAACACTTCTACTGTTCTGCCAGTCACTGGATATGCCATGACACAATTAATGACATATTCAATACGCACACAGATTAACAGTGTAGATTAGATCCTGAACGTGAGCTATTTGTTTCTGTTTCATGTACAGGTAAACATATCAGTCTCCCTCATCTGCCGACTGGCTCATCCCTGGTATAACGCCATGTCTTTAGTTTAAACCCTGGGAAACAGTGAGTTATGACATTTTTGGCATAGCTCTCATACAGGTGAAAACATGTCGGAGAAACAAAGTTTAGCTAATGGTACTACACCTCCTGGAGAAATTTGTCCACGACAACAACAAGTGTTGAGGAGGCCTCACTAAGAGCCATTTGGCTAATTTCAGTTGGTTGAGGTCTGGAACAAAAATATACCGTCTGTGGGATATCGTCAATGAATGGACCCCATACTTCAAAATGTAGACATTTTGCCCCCAAAACGATCTGCATAGTCAATGATAACCGTGCCTATTTCTACAGGTAGACGTTAAACTAAAAACTGCATTGAATAAGATGTAAAGTATCCATTACTTTACCACAGAAATCACATGTAATCTAACATGACGTATTACTTATGTCACTATAATGACATATTATAGTTAAATGGCAACTTCTGACATTTCTAGATCTATTCTGGAAAGATATTTCTCTGTCTAGAATCCTTCTGGTTCATGGTGATTCTATAGTGTTCTACATGACATCCCCAATGACGATAGGCTACAACTTGGCCAATGATAGGGGCTAATTATTACGGAAACTGGAAGTCTGTGAGCCCATCATGACTGTTCCAGCAGAGGTCTTCCTCCTCATGGTTTTTATGGACTATGAGCTCTTATAGAGCACCATACACTTCTACAATAGGACGAAGAAGACAGTACACAACAATGCACTGTGTGGTCTTGTCCTGTTTGATTGTTTATGTCCTGTATTGTCCTATTTTGTTCACAACACTACAAGCAGAATCTCCCCAAAGGGATAATAAAGTGATTCTAATCAAATCTAATCTACTCAGCAGGAGTGTCTGAGATGACTTATGTCACACACACAATGCTGAAGAGAACCCTCCTCTGCCTCGAACACCATAGTGACTGAAGAGGACCCTCCTCTACCTCGAACACCATAGTGACTGAAAAGAACCCTCCTCTGCCTCGAACACCATAGTGACTGAAGAGGACCCTCCTCTACCTCGAACACCATAGTGACTGAAGAGAACCCTCCTCTACCTCGAACACCATAGTGACTGAAGAGAACCCTCCTCTGCCTCGAACACCATAGTGACTGAAGAGAACCCTCCTCTACCTCGAACACCATAGTGACTGAAGAGAACCCTCCTCTGCCTCGAACACCATAGTGACTGAAGAGAACCCTCCTCTGCCTCGAACACCATAGTAACTGAAGAGAACCCTCCTCTGCCTCGAACACCATAGTAACTGCAGTCAGATAGTTGAGAGGACAGTGCTCCCAGTGAGACACTATGATTGGAGATAGTTGAGAGGACAATGGTGGGTTGCATGGTGTGACCTTCCACATTGATTCCCGATCAGTGTCTAAACCATCTCACAACATATGTCCCATCACTCACTCACACGCAGACAGAGGTTTCCTCCCCACTTTCACAGATGTAGGTACTGATACTGAAAGTAATTTTGAAAATGAAAAGCTGTCATCTGAAGGGACCGGCCTGCCTGTGGCCTTGCGGGTGAATCAGTGTATATAAGTGGCACTTTCCTCAGAACAGTGACAGACCATGCTTGACCACATTCTGTCCGTGCACAACATCACAGAGACACGTCTTTTACCTCATCATTCCGTGTGCACAACATCACAGAGAGACTCATCATTCATTTGAGTTCACTCACTCTGTCAGTCAGATGCTTTTCATCTCCCAGGCATTAGAATCAGTTTGGAAGTAAACCGTCATTCCGTCAAGGAGAAATGTAGGGTGTTTTTTTTCTGTGACAATTGATATGAACACCTGTACAGGATTGACATAGAGCATTACGTTATAGGTTATTAGATCATGACAATTGCATTTAGTGATGCGACATAATATGACGTTATGCTAAACATTTGACATTATGAGAAATTGCAATTACATTTTGTAATGCCAATTACAAGATATACAACTTTATGAAACATAATGACAAAAGAAGAAACGATAACTAAGCCTGATGTGTTTTTAAGCGTTTATGTTTTTCTAATTCATCAAACAAAAGACATTTCCTTCCTTCAAATACAACAGCGTTAAACAAGCGAGAGGACAGACAGACAAACAAACAAGTCATCAACATAAAGACCAGCTGCAAAACAAACAGAGCAGAAGCACTGAGGTGTTTAAGGCTTAATGTTGTTCCCCGGGGACCCGTTTGGGCTGGTTAAAGCCCCATAACCTCCTGGGAGAGAACTGGAAACATACGCCACCACAGGAACACCCTAGGGCCTTCAGGAGGTGGAGGAGGAGGAGATGCATCCTTCTCTCCTTCACTCCTTCCCTCTGGCTGGGGGAAGACAAAGGGAGTGGCGGTTTTCTAGACCCTGACGGCCCTGACACCTGTCAACACATTAGGTGTCAAATAAACAGCCTTTCAACCTGGGCCAGCAGGTAAACCCAGTAGATGAAAGGGCACGGCTCCTGACAGGCTGGGCTTGGTGTGTGTCTGGCAGATCACTCTAAAAGACCAGGTTGTAGAACCATGATCTGGCCTAGAGAGCATGCCAGAGAGACAGAGAAGAGCTGTGATAAGGTGTGTTCTGATCAGATTCAGTCTCTGACGAGAGAGCCCAGGGGACAGGTAGTAAGAGACAGACCCATAGAGACTGGTAGTAGGAGACAGGCCCATAGAGACTGGTAGTAAGAGACAGACCCATAGAGACTGGTAGTAGGAGACAGACCCATAGAGACTGGTCGTAGGAGACAGACCCATAGAGACTGGTAGTAGGAGACAGGCCCATAGAGACTGGTAGTAGGAGACAGACCCATAGAGACTGGTAGTAGGAGACAGGCCCATAGAGACTGGTAGTAGGAGACAGGCCCATAGAGACTGGTAGTAGGAGACAGACCCATAGAGACTGGTAGTAGGAGACAGACCCATAGAGACTGGTAGTAGGAGACAGACCCATAGAGACTGGTAGTAGGAGACAGACCCATAGAGACTGGTAGTAAGAGACAGGCCCATAGAGACTGGTAGTAGGAGACAGACCCATAGAGACTGGTAGTAGGAGACAGACCCATATAGACTGGTAGTAGGAGACAGACCCATAGAGACTGGTAGTAGGAGACAGACCCATAGAGACTGGTAGTAGGAGACAGACCCATAGGGACTGGTAGTAGGAGACAGGCCCATAGAGACTGGTAGTAGGAGACAGACCCATATAGACTGGTAGTAGGAGACAGACCCATAGAGACTGGTAGTAGGAGACAGACCCATAGAGACAGGTAGTAAGAGACAGACCCATAGAGACAGGTAGTAGGAGACAGGCCCATAGAGGCTGGTAGTAGGAGACAGACCCATAGAGACTGGTAGTAGGAGACAGACCCATAGAGACTGGTAGTAAGAGACAGGCCCATAGAGACTGGTAGTAGGAGACAGGCCCATAGAGACTGGTAGTAGGAGACAGACCCATAGAGACTGGTAGTAGGAGACAGACCCATAGAGACTGGTAGTAAGAGACAGGCCCATAGAGACTGGTAGTAGGAGACAGGCCCATAGAGACTGGTAGTAGGAGACAGACCCATAGAGACTGGTAGTAGGAGACAGACCCATAGAGACTGGTAGTAGGAGACAGACCCATAGAGACTGGTAGTAGGAGACAGACCCATAGAGACTGGTAGTAAGAGACAGGCCCATAGAGACTGGTAGTAGGAGACAGACCCATAGAGACTGGTAGTAAGAGACAGACCCATAGAGACTGGTAGTAAGAGACAGACCCATAGAGACTGGTAGTAGGAGACAGACCCATAGAGACAGGTAGTAGGAGACAGACCCATAGAGACTGGTAGTAAGAGACAGACCCATAGAGACTGGTAGTAGGAGACAGACCCATAGAGACTGGTAGTAGGAGACAGACCCATAGAGACTGGTAGTAAGAGACAGGCCCATAGAGACTGGTAGTAGGAGACAGGCCCATAGAGACTGGTAGTAGGAGACAGACCCATAGAGACTGGTAGTAGGAGACAGACCCATAGAGACTGGTAGTAAGAGACAGGCCCATAGAGACTGGTAGTAGGAGACAGACCCATATAGACTGGTAGTAGGAGACAGACCCATATAGACTGGTAGTAGGAGACAGACCCATAGAGACTGGTAGTAGGAGACAGACCCATAGAGAATGGTAGTAGGAGACAGACCCATAGGGACTGGTAGTAGGAGACAGGCCCATAGAGACTGGTAGTAGGAGACAGACCCATATAGACTGGTAGTAGGAGACAGACCCATAGAGACTGGTAGTAGGAGACAGACCCATAGAGACAGGTAGTTAGAGACAGACCCATAGAGACAGGTAGTAGGAGACAGGCCCATAGAGGCTGGTAGTAGGAGACAGACCCATAGAGACTGGTAGTAGGAGACAGACCCATAGAGACTGGTAGTAAGAGACAGGCCCATAGAGACTGGTAGTAGGAGACAGGCCCATAGAGACTGGTAGTAGGAGACAGACCCATAGAGACTGGTAGTATGAGACAGACCCATAGAGACTGGTAGTAAGAGACAGGCCCATAGAGACTGGTAGTAGGAGACAGGCCCATAGAGACTGGTAGTAGGAGACAGACCCATAGAGACTGGTAGTAGGAGACAGACCCATAGAGACTGGTAGTAGGAGACAGACCCATAGAGACTGGTAGTAGGAGACAGACCCATAGAGACTGGTAGTAAGAGACAGGCCCATAGAGACTGGTAGTAGGAGACAGACCCATAGAGACTGGTAGTAAGAGACAGACCCATAGAGACTGGTAGTAAGAGACAGACCCATAGAGACTGGTAGTAGGAGACAGACCCATAGAGACAGGTAGTAGGAGACAGACCCATAGAGACTGGTAGTAGGAGACAGACCCATAGAGACAGGTAGTAAGAGACAGACCCATAGAGACAGGTAGTAGGAGACAGGCCCATAGAGACTGGTAGTAGGAGACAGACCCATAGAGACAGGTAGTAAGAGACAGACCCATAGAGACAGGTAGTAGGAGACAGGCCCATAGAGGCTGGTAGTAGGAGACAGACCCATAGAGACTGGTAGTAGGAGACAGACCCATAGAGACTGGTAGTAGGAGACAGACCCATAGAGACTGGTAGTAGGAGACAGACCCATAGAGACAGGTAGTAAGAGACAGACCCATAGAGACAGGTAGTAGGAGACAGGCCCATAGAGGCTGGTAGTAGGAGACAGACCCATAGAGACTGGTAGTAGGAGACAGACCCATAGAGACTGGTAGTAAGAGACAGGCCCATAGAGACTGGTAGTAGGAGACAGGCCCATAGAGACTGGTAGTAGGAGACAGACCCATAGAGACTGGTAGTAGGAGACAGACCCATAGAGACTGGTAGTAGGAGACAGGCCCATAGAGACTGGTAGTAGGAGACAGGCCCATAGAGACTGGTAGTAGGAGACAGACCCATAGAGACTGGTAGTAGGAGACAGACCCATAGAGACTGGTAGTAGGAGACAGACCCATAGAGACTGGTAGTAGGAGACAGACCCATAGAGACTGGTAGTAAGAGACAGGCCCATAGAGACTGGTAGTAGGAGACAGACCCATAGAGACTGGTAGTAAGAGACAGACCCATAGAGACTGGTAGTAAGAGACAGACCCATAGAGACTGGTAGTAGGAGACAGACCCATAGAGACAGGTAGTAGGAGACAGACCCATAGAGACTGGTAGTAAGAGACAGACCCATAGAGACTGGTAGTAGGAGACAGACCCATAGAGACTGGTAGTAGGAGACAGACCCATAGAGACTGGTAGTAGGAGACAGACCCATAGAGACAGGTAGTAAGAGACAGACCCATAGAGACTGGTAGTAGGAGACAGGCCCATAGAGACTGGTAGTAAGAGACAGACCCATAGAGACTGGTAGTAAGAGACAGACCCATAGAGACTGGTAGTAGGAGACAGACCCATAGAGACTGGTAGTAGGAGACAGACCCATAGAGACTGGTAGTAGGAGACAGGCCCATAGAGACTGGTAGTAGGAGACAGGCCCATAGAGACTGGTAGTAAGAGACAGACCCATAGAGACTGGTAGTAGGAGACAGACCCATAGAGACTGGTAGTAGGAGACAGACCCATAGAGACTGGTAGTAAGAGACAGGCCCATAGAGACTGGTAGTAGGAGACAGGCCCATAGAGACTGGTAGTAGGAGACAGACCCATAGAGACTGGTAGTAGGAGACAGACCCATAGAGACTGGTAGTAGGAGACAGACCCATAGAGACTGGTAGTAAGAGACAGGCCCATAGAGACTGGTAGTAGGAGACAGACCCATAGAGACTGGTAGTAAGAGACAGGCCCATAGAGACTGGTAGTAGGAGACAGGCCCATAGAGACTGGTAGTAGGAGACAGACCCATAGAGACTGGTAGTAGGAGACAGACCCATAGAGACTGGTAGTAGGAGACAGACCCATAGAGACTGGTAGTAAGAGACAGGCCCATAGAGACTGGTAGTAGGAGACAGGCCCATAGAGACTGGTAGTAGGAGACAGGCCCATAGAGACTGGTAGTAGGAGACAGGCCCATAGAGACTGGTAGTAGGAGACAGGCCCATAGAGACTGGTAGTAGGAGACAGGCCCATAGAGACTGGTAGTAGGAGACAGGCCCATAGAGACTGGTAGGTTGAGACAGACCCATAGAGACTGGTAGTAGGAGACAGACCCATAGAGACTGGTAGTAAGAGACAGGCCCATAGAGACTGAATAGTAGAACACAGCAGGTTTGATTTACT
Organism: Salvelinus namaycush; assembly: GCF_016432855.1. Lineage (NCBI taxonomy): Eukaryota > Metazoa > Chordata > Actinopteri > Salmoniformes > Salmonidae > Salvelinus > Salvelinus namaycush. The sequence continues at coordinate 4,385,339 of NC_052311.1, forward strand.
CCAAATATCTGGTATTTAGTCAGAATCGTAATGAGATTATCATAAAACAACACTCATTGCAAGTGTTATAATGCATTATAATAATGTTTTAATAATTATAATAAATTATTTATTAAACTTATATAACGCAAAATAAACAACAGAAAGTATTTTTTTAAATGAATATAGGCTACAAAAGTATCCAGATCAGCTAGATCAATCTGTTTGAGTGCTTCTAGATCAAGTCTGTTTGAGTGCTTCTAGATCAAGTCTGTTTGAGTGCTTCCGCCCTGTGCAATTGGGTCCTGGACTTTCTGACGGGCCGCCCCCAAGTGGTGAAGGTAGGAAACAACATCTCCACTTCGCTGACCCTCAACACTGGGGCCCCACAAGGGTGCGTGCTCAGCCCTCTCCTGTAATCCCTGTTCACCCACGACTGCGTGGCCATGCACGCCTCCAACTCAATCGTCAAGTTGTAAGACGACACAACAGTAGTAGGCTTGATCACCAACAACGACGAGACAGCCTACAGGGAGGAGGTGAGGGCACTCAAAGTGTGGTGTCAGGAAAACAATCTCTCACTCAACGTCAAGAAAACAAAGGAGATGGTTGTGGACTTCAGGAAACAACAGAGGGAGCACCCCCCTATCCACATCGAAAGGACAGCAGTGGAGAAGGTGGAAAGTTCCTCTGCGTACACATCACAGACAAACTGAAATGGTCCACCCACACAGACAGTGTGGTGAAGAAGGTGCAACAGCGCCTCTTCGACCTCAGGAGGCTAAAGAAATTTGCCTTGTCACCCAAAACCCTGACAAACTTTTACAGATGCACAATCAAGAGCATCGTGTCGGGCTGTATCACAGTCTGGTATGGCAACTGCACTGCCCTCAACCGCAAGGCTCTTCAGAAGGTAGTGAGGTCTGCACAACGCATCACCGGGGGCCAGCAACCTGCCCTCCATGACACCTACACCACCCGATGTCACAGGAAGGCCAAAAAGATAATCAAGGACAACAACCACCCGAGCCACTGTCTGTTCACACCGCATCAAAGCTGGGACCGAGAGATCTCAAGGCCATCAGACTGCTAAACAGCAATCACCAACTCAGAGAGGCTGCTGCCTACACTGAGACCCAATCACTGGACACTTTAATAAATGGATCACTAGTCACTTTAAACAATGCCACTTTAAATAATGTTTACACATCTTACGTTACTCATATCACATGTATATACGGTATTTAATATTGCACCTTGCCTATGCCGTTCGGCCATCACTCATCCATATACTTATATGTACATATTCTCATTTACCCCTTTAGATTTGTGTGTATTAGGTAGTTGTTGGAGAATTGTTAGATTACTTGTTAGATATTACTGCACTGCTGGAACTAGAAGCACAAGCATTTCGCTACACTCGCATTGACATCTGCTAACCATGTGTATGTGACCAATACATTTTTATTTGATTTCATTAGATTTTTTTTTAGATTAAGTTTTTCTAGATTAAGTGTATGTTTGAGTGCTTCTAGATCAAGTCTGTTTGAGTGCTTCCTGAAACCTCCAGATGGGCAGCCGTGGATATGAGTGGATCTGGAAGCTCATAGTTAGATGGAGAGTGTGGTTATCCGGTCAGCATGTCCGAGGGCAGGTAGGTAGGCAGGCAGGTAGGCAGGTAGGCAGGTAGGCAGGTAGGTAGGTAGACAGGCAGGTAGACAGGCAGGCAGGTAGGCAGGTAGGCAGGCAGGTAGACAGGCAGGCAGGTATGCAGGTAGGCAGGCAGGTAGACAGGCAGGCAGGTAGGCAGGTAGGCAGGCAGGTAGACAGGTAGACAGGTAGGCAGGTAGACAGGCAGGCAGGTAGACAGGCAGGCAGGCAGGTAGACAGGTAGGCAGGCAGGCAGGTAGACAGGCAGGCAGGTAGACAGGTAGGCAGGTAGACAGGCATGCAGGTAGGCAGGTAGACAGGCAGGCAGGTAGACAGGCAGGCAGGCAGGCAGGTAGACAGGTAGGCAGGTAGGCCGGCAGGCAGGTAGACAGGCAGGCAGGCAGGCAGGCAGGCAGGTAGGTAGGCAGGTAGGTAGGTAGGCAGGCAGGCAGGCAGGCAGGCATGCAGGCAGGCAGGCAGGCAGGCAGGTAGGTAGGCAGGTAGGTAGGCAGGCAGGCAGCCAGGCAGGTAGGCAGGTAGCTCCAGGTATGCAGGTAGGCCGGCAGGCAGGTAGGTAGGTATCTCCAGGTAGGCAGGTAGACAGGCAGCTCCATGTCATCAGGGAATCTCCCTCATCTGCAGATTCTCTGTTTGACACTCTGTGATGAAGTTTGAGCTCCCCACAGAGTACAGCCCACTCCTTACTTTAGAAGTATCCTCCTGAGCAATGAAAAAGCTGCCAGCTCTGGATGCGTAGCCTCCTCTTGGATCACTGTTGGTAAAAACCAACCTCAAGTCAGTAGGTGTAGTTCAAATAAAAACACACCAATTATCTGGCATTAACTAGCTTGTTGACAATGTTGATTTTCATACATTTACAGGCAGGAATCCAATTAATGATATAAGACTTGATCTGCCCTCATTTAGCTATTGAAAAAACAGAAGTATGTAAAACTATTTAGATACAAATTCTTAAATATGATGAAATATGTACAGAATTGACATGAGCTCTCTGCCAAGGTGCCATGGCAACTACAGCATACTAGTTATTCATTGTAGTTATAATGCAGAAGAATGTGTTACCATTATTTTCTACTAATAATGTTCCTGTCTCTCTGTCCAGTATTTATTTTTCAAATATGCTTTTGTCTGTTTGTCTAAATGCCATTTAAGCTAAGCAGCCTCCTCACGTCTGCCGCATAAAACCCTCTTTTCCACTCTGAGGAGCTGAGGGGATGATGCCTGAAGCCGTTACAGATTGCCTAGTCAGGTATAACACTAACTCTGGGTTTATGGCTACTTAGGTGGTAATATATCGTTCCAGAATTCCACAGGTGTCTCTTTCCTTCCCAAAGTGGTCTGGATCAGATAAGGCCTCTCTCCCAGCCAGTCCCTCTGCTCTCCACCCTCAAACACACACACACCATCAGTGGCTGCTCCACTGCTCTGCACCCCCGGCCCCCTGCTCCAGGCCTAGCTGTGTGGAGAGAGAGGTAGTATCAGGCAGGAAGGAAATGTGAAAATAATTATATATTTAACAGTCAGACACCTTCCTATAAATCCACAGACACATGGCTGTTACTCAAACGGCACCCTATTCCCTGTGTAGTGCACTACTTTTGATCAGGGCCCATAGGGTAGGGGTCAAAAGTAGTGCACTATAAAGGCAATAGGGTAACATTTGGGACCCGACCACAGACAGACAGTACCTCCAGCTAGTCCATTAGAGGTGGTGTGTTTCTACAGACATATGGAAATGACCCAATACGTGCAGAGACAGCAACAGAAACTAGGTTGGCGGTAGGTAGGTATTTTCTTCATACCTTTACGCTTTAATGACAGGTATTTTACAGTGGTGAGTTGATGATTGTAGTGAAAGGTATTGGAAGGCGGAAGGCAGGCTGCATTACATTTACTGTAACATATGCCAGTTGAGACATGATGTGGCCGCAAATCGTTTCCTAAGAAGTCTATTTACCTGTGGTTGTTACTTTTAGACAAATGACTGCATCCCAAATGGCACCTTATTCCCTACATAGTGCACTACATTTGACCGGAGCCCTACAGTATGGTCCCTTGTCAAAAGTAGTGCACTCAATAGGGAATAGGGTGCCATTTGAGAAACATATTTATTTACTGTTGTGCCCAATCAACATATTTCAGTGACAATAACCACATTTCCATCCACAGTTTTTATCAGAGTGAAGTCATACTTACCTTCTTGCCCTTAGTGCTGTTGTCTGTGCCCAATAATGTTTTGAGGCTGCTACCATGTTCTACTCCTGCCATGTTGTTGTTTTGCTACCATGCTGTGTTGTCATGTGTTGCTGCCATGCTATGTTGTTGTCTTAGGCCTCTCTTTATGTTGTGTTGTGGTGTCTCTCTTGTTGTGATGTGTGTTAAGTCCTATATTTTAATTTTATTTTTAATCCCAGCCCCCATCCCCGCCGGAAGCCTTTCACCTTCTGGTAGGCAGTCATTGTAAATCAGTGTTCTTAACTGACTTGCCTAGTTTAATAAAGTTTCATTTAAAAAATACAAAAAAATATTTTAGTATGCACTACCTCATCACTGATCTTTATCTGCAAAAAGTCAGTTTGATGGAAACAGATCTCTGGTGGGAAAATGCACATATTCTTTTTATGCAGATTTGGAAAATTCGCATGAAATTCTTTCACCAATTGGATGAAAACCGAGCTAGTATCCCTGAATGCACACCTTGGTGTGTCTAACTCTGCCCTAAGATGCCACGTTGTGCGTCAATAGCATGGTTTTTTAACCTTTATCAGAGATGGCAGTGTGCCAAGGTGTCAATCATCTATCTAGACCAACACTAAACTGCTTAACACACACCTATGTTTCTGGAGTGAAACCAACTCAAAGAAAATAATTGTGTCAAAACCTTTTAACAGAACAGGATAACAGGATGTAAATTAGGTATCAATGAACACAATACAACTAAATATATCATACCAGAATGATATTGGCTTGAGACTTTGTTCAACCCAGCTTTTGATCATGCCTGTCATTCATCTGTCTTTATTTTTTTTATTTAACCTTTATTTAACCAGGTAGGCTAGTTGAGAACAAGTTCTCATTTACAATTGCGACCTGGCCAAGATAAAGCAAAGCAGTTCGACACATACAACAACACAGAGTTACACATGGAGTAAAACAAACATACAGTCAATAATACAGAATAAGTATATACAATGTGAGCAAATGAGGTGAGATAAGGGAGGTAAAGGCAAAAAAAAGGCCATGGTGACGAAGTAAATACAATATAGCAAGTAAAACACTGGAATGGTAGATTTGCAGTGGAAGAATGCGCAAAGTAAAGATAGAAATAATGGGGTGCAAAGGAGCTAAATAAATAAATAAATACAGTAGGGGGAGAGGTAGTTGTTTTGGCTAAATTATAGATGGGCTATGTACAGGTGCAGCAATCTGTGAGCTGCTCTGACAGCTGGTGCTTAAAGCTAGTGAGGGAGATAAGTGTTTCCAGTTTCAGACATTTTTTCAGTTCGTTCCAGTCATTGGCAGCAGAGAACTGGAAGGAGAGGCGGCCAAAGGAAGAATTGGTTTTGGGGGTGACCAGAGAGATATACCTGCTGGAGTGCGTGCTACAGGTGGGTGCTGCTATGGTGACCAGCGAGCTGAGATAAGGGGGGACTTTACCTAGCAGGGTCTTGTAGATGACCTGGAGCCAGTGGGTTTGGCGACGAGTATGAAGCGAGGGCCAGCCAACGAGAGCGTACAGGTCGCAGTGGTGGGTAGTATATGGGGCTTTGGTGACAAAACGGATGGCACTGTGATAGACTGCATCCAATTTATTGAGTAGGTTATTGGAGGCTATTTTGTAAATGACATCACCGAAGTCGAGGATTGGTAGGATGGTCAGTTTTACAAGGGTATGTTTGGCAGCATGAGTGAAGGATGCTTTGTTGCGAAATAGGAAGCCAATTCTAGATTTAACTTTGGATTGGAGATGTTTGATGTGAGTCTGGAAGGAGAGTTTAGAGTCTAACCAGACACCTAGGTACTGGTAGTTGTCCACATATTCTATAAGTCAGAACCGTCCAGAGTAGTGATGTTGGACGGGCGGGCAGGTGCAGGCAGCGATCAGTTGAAGAGCATGCATTTAGTTTTACTTGTATTTAAGAGCAATTGGAGGCCACGGAAGGAGAGTTGTATGGCATTGAAGCTCGTCTGGAGGGTTGTTAACACAGTGTCCAAAGAAGGGCCAGAAGTATACAGAATGGTGTCGTCTGCGTAGAGGTGGATCAGAGACTCACCAGCAGCAAGAGCGACATCATTGACGTATACAGAGAAGAGAGTCGGTCCAAGAATTGAACCCTGTGGCACCCCCATAGAGACTGCCAGAGGCCCGGATAACAGGCCCTCCGATTTGACACACTGAACTCTATCAGAGAAGAATGAAATGAAGATACAGTATACCTTTGGATAGACTGGGACTCTGTTACAAAGGCAACACTACTGAGAATTAAGCGTTCTATTAGGATGTATGTATTCACATTCTAGTCTGGTGGCGTAGTCTGGTGGCGTAGTCTCACACCTAGTCATTATTGAATCATAACTCTGAGGAAGATTGGGAATGCTCACTTACAAAAACAATATCTGCTATTGTTAATTGTATGACGCCAAAGCTCTGACGTTTGGTCAAACATATGAAATGACTGCTGAATAAATCCAGCCACAGGTTTCAGGGAAACCTAGATGTTATTTAGCCAGAAGGGATCTTAGTCACACTGAGATTATCTTAAATACAGTTGTACCATGAATACATTGGCTGGCTCGTAGAGCTCTCATCCCAGGCCCAAACTTGCACTATTTACCTCAACATCAACAGACTATTGACTATTTAGCAAGTAATGTTTAAAATTAAAAACCCCTTCAATGTCAGTTGGTTTGGCGTCTGACAATTCATAACTGACAGATTAGCTTGAGAAAAAAACACAACTGTCTCCATTCTCTTGCTCAAGGCTCAGTCATCGTTTTGCTCCAGACTTCTCATTTGTCGGCTTAGTTAAGATAATATGGTGACATGGTTGAGCAACCGGCTAATTCCAAGGTACAAGTCTAAATGGAGGATTGCATTACACACATGTCAAACTTACGATGTATTTACAATGATAGGAACATCTTGGTATTGTATTTACAATGATAGGAACATCTTGGTATTGTATTTACAATGTTAGGATAATCTTGGTATTGTATTTACAATGATAGGAACATCTTGGTATTGTATTTACAATGATAGGATCATCTTGGTATTGTATTTACAATGATAGGAACATCTTGGTATTGTATTTACATGTACAATGGTAGGAATATCTTGGTATTATATTTACAATGATAGGAATATCTTGGTATTGTATTTACAATGATAGGAATATCTTGGTATTGTATTTGATCTCGTATCTCACTGTATAGTAGAGTATATTGACCCCATGCAGCAGAAAGACATTGGTTTGAGAGGATATTGACCCCATGCAGCAGAAAGACATTGGTTTGAGAGGATATTGACCCCATGCAGCAGAAAGACATTGGGTTGAGAGGATATTGACCCCATGCAGCAGAAAGACATTGGGTTGAGAGGATATTGACCCCATGCAGCAGAAAGACCTTGGGTTGAGAGGATATTGACCCCATGCAGCAGAAAGACCTTGGGTTGAGAGGATATTGACCCCATGCAGCAGAAAGACATTGGTTTGAGAGGATATTGACCCCATGCAGCAGACAAACCTTGGGTTGAGAGGATATTGACCCCATGCACCAGAAAGACATTGGGTTGAGAGGATATTGACCCCATGCAGCAGACAAACCTTGGGTTGAGAGGATATTGACCCCATGCAGCACTTCTTAATGAGACATGACGACAATGCATTTGTTTAAACTCGGCTGGTGCCACTCAACATTTGCATATTCTGTGACGGCCGCTGAAAACGGAGCACTTTAAAACCCATCAGTGCTGTAGCTCTTTTCAACTGCACCCAGTCGTCCAAATGACGTTTGAAAGTCAATAGTACTTCATCTAAGACCAAGAGACACCAGTAGAAGCACACGTTGGTTACTTTCCAAATGGCACCCTATTCCCTACTTTTGACGAGAACCCTTTGGGCCCTGGTTAAAAAGCAGTGCACTAAACAGGAAATACAGTGCCAATAGGGATGCAAGTGTGTGTTTTTACTTTATGAGCCGAGACATCATTTGTCGTGTTGATTGACTAGTGGAGGTTCGAAGTATGCATTTGGACAGGAAAACGTCAGTTGTAATATTTCCTGATGGCCAATGGAGCAACGTAGGACTACAGAAACTGTACTGTATGTCAAGTAAAGAGATAGTAATATGGTGACAGGTGACAGGGACTGAAACGGATGGAACCTGACAGTGATCATCTGTTAATACAACTCTCTGGCTTTATGATACCCTCATCATCATCATCATCATCATCATCTGTTAATACAACTCTCTGGCTTTATGATACCCTCATCATCATCATCATCATCTGTCAATACAACTCTCTGGCTTTATGATACCCTCATCATCATCATCATCATCTGTTAATACAACTCTCTGGCTTTATGATACCCTCATCATCATCATCATCATCTGTAAATACAACTCTCTGGCTTTATGATACCCTCATCATCATCATCATCATCATCTGTTAATACAACTCTCTGGCTTTATGATACCCTCATCATCATCATCATCATCATCTGTTAATACAACTCTCTGGCTTTATGATACCCTCATCATCATCATCATCATCATCTGTTAATACAACTCTCTGGCTTTATGATACCCTCATCATCATCATCATCATCATCTGTTAATACAACTCTCTGGCTTTATGATACCCTCATCATCATCTGTTAATACAACTCTCTGGCTTTATGATACCCTCATCATCATCTTTTAATACAACTCTCTGGCTTTATCAAATGAGATCAAATTTTATTTGTCACATGCCGCCAAATACAAGGGCTTGTAATTTCGCCCTTAAGGATCTGCCTTTTTTTAAATTTTCGCCTAAAATGACAAAATCCAACTGCCTTTAGCTCAGGCCCTGAAGCAAGGATATGCATATTCTTGGTACTATTTGAAAGGAAACACTTTGAAATTTGTGGAAATGTGAAAGGAATGTAAGAGAATATAACACATTAGTTCTGGTAAAAGATAATACAAAGGGGGAAAAAACTGTTTTTAATTTAAAAAAAATTGTACCATCATCTTTGAAATGCAAGAGAAAGGCCATAATGTATTATTCCAGCCCAGCTGCAAATTAGATTTTGGCCACTAGATGGCAGCAGTGTATGCGCAACGTTTTAGACTGATCCAATGAACCATTGCATTTCTGTTCAAAATGTTGTATCAAGACTGCCCAAATGTGCCTAATTTGTTTATTCATATCTTTTCATGTTCAAATTTGTGCACTCTCCTCAAACAATAGCATGGTATTCTTCCACTGTAATAGCTACTGTAAATTGGACAGTGCAGTTAGATTAACAAGAATTGAAGCTTTCTGCCAATATCAGATATGTCTATGTCCTGGGAAATGTTCTTGTTACTTACAACCTCATGCTAATCACATTAGTCTACGTTAGCTCAACCGTCCCGCGGGGGGGACACCGATCCTGAATACGTTTTTTTAATTAACCAACAGTGCAGTTCAAGAAGAGTTAAGAAAATATTTACCAAATAAAGGAAAGTTAAAAAAATATATATATTTTTAAAGTAACACAATAACATAACAATAACGAGGCTATACACAGGGGGTACCGGTACCGAGTCAATGTGTGGGGGTACAGGTTAGTTGAGGTAATTTGTACATGTAGGTAGGGGTAAAGTGACTATGTATAGATAATAAACAGTGAGTAGCAGCAGTGTACAAAACAAATGGGGGGGGGGGGGTAAATGTAAATAGTCCGGTGAATACCCTCATCATCATTTAGTCATTTGTTGGAATAAGGATGTGTGATATCTGGAATTACTACTATCTACTAAATGATCTGACAGCAAATTGAGGTTTCGGTTAGACTGCATTGTCCTGGTCCTCAACCCGACACTGAACTAATGCCAACAGTAATGTACTATTACACTGTGACAGACAGACAGGTTAGACAGACAGGTTGAGACTGACAGGTCAGAGAGACAGGTTGAGACAGACAGGTCAGACAGACAGATTTAGACAGACAGGTCAGACAGACAGGTCAGACAGGCAGGTTGAGACAGAAAGGTCAGACAGACAGGTCAGACAGACTGGTTAGACAGACAGGTCAGACAGACAGGTTAGACAGACAGGTTGAGACAGACAGGTTGAGACTGACAGGTTAGACAGACAGGTTGAGACAGATAGGTCAGACAGACAGGTTGAGACAGACAGGTTGAGACAGACAGGTTGAGACAGACAGGTTGAGACAGACAGGTAAGACAGACAGGTTGAGACAGAAAGGTCATTTACATTTACATTTAAGTCATTTAGCAGACGCTCTTATCCAGAGCGACTTACAAGTTGGTGCATTCACCTTATGATATCCAGTGGAACAACCACTTTACAATAGTGCATCTAACTCTTTTAAGGGGGGGGGGGGGGGGGGGTTAGAAGGATTACTTTATCCTATCCTAGGTATTCCTTAAAGAGGTGGGGTTTCAGGTGTCTCCGGAAGGTGGTGATTGACTCCGCTGACCTGGCGTCGTGAGGGAGTTTGTTCCACCATTGGGGTGCCAGAGCAGCGAACAGTTTTGACTGGGCTGAGCGGGAACTGTACTTCCTCAGAGGTAGGGAGGCGAGCAGGCCAGAGGTGGATGAACGCAGTGCCCTTGTTTGGGTGTAGGGCCTGATCAGAGCCTGAAGGTACGGAGGTGCCGTTCCCCTCACAGCTCCGTAGGCAAGCACCATGGTCTTGTAGCGGATAGGTCAGACAGACAGGTCAGACAGACAGGTTGAGACAGACATGTTAGACAGACAGGTTGAGACAGACAGGTTTAGACAGACAGGTTGAGACAGACAGGTTGAGACAGACAGGTTAGACAGACAGGTTGAGACAGACAGGTCAAACAGATAGGTTGAGACAGACAGGTCAGACAGACAGACAGGTTAGACAGACAGGTTGAGACAGACAGGTCAGACAGACAGGTTGAGACAGACAGGTTGAGACAGACAGGTTGAGACAGACAGGTCAGACAGACAGGTTGAGACAAACAGGTCAGACAGACAGGTTGAGACAGACATGTCAGACAGACAGGTTGAGACAGACGTGTCAGACAGACAGGTTGAGACAGACAGGTTGAGACAGACAGGTCAGACAGACAGGTCAGACAGACAGGTTAGACAGACAGGTTTAGACAGACAGGTCAGACAGACAGGTTGAGACAGACAGGTTGAGACAGAAAGGTCAGACAGACAGGTTGAGACAGACAGGTTAGACAGACAGGTTGAGACAGACAGGTCAAACAGATAGGTTGAGACAGACAGGTCAGACAGACAGACAGGTTAGACAGACAGGTTGAGACAGACAGGTTGAGACAGACAGGTCAGACAGACAGGTTGAGACAAACAGGTCAGACAGACAGGTTGAGATAAACAGGTCAGACAGACAGGTTGAGACAGACATGTCAGACAGATAGGTCAGACAGACAGGTTGAGACAGACAGGTTGAGACAGACAGGTCAGACAGACATGTTAGACAGACAGGTTGAGACAGACAGGTTGAGACCAACAGGTCAGACAGACAGGTTCGACAGACAGGTTGAGACAGACAGGTCAAAGAGATAGGTTGAGACAGACAGGTCAGACAGACAGGTTAGACAGACAGGTTGAGACAGACAGGTCAGACAGACAGGTTGAGAAAGACAGGACAGACAGACAGGTTGAGACAGACAGGTTCGACAGACAGGTTGAGACAGACAGGTCAAAAAGATAGGTTGAGACAGACAGGTCAGACAGACAGACAGGTTGAGACAGACAGGTCAGACAGACAGGTTGAGACAGACAGGTTGAGACAGACAGGTCAGACAGACAGTTTGAGAAATACAGTTTGAGACAGGCAGGTCAGACAGACAGGTTGAGACAGACAGGTTGAGACAGACAGGTTGAGACAGACAGGTTGAGACAGACAGGTGGAGAGAAACAGGTCAGACAGACAGGTCAGACAGACAGGTTGAGACAGACAGGTTGAGACAGACAGGCCAGACAGACAGGTTGAGACAATAAGGTTGAGACAGACAGGTCAGACAGACAGGTTAAGACAGACAGGTTGAGACAGACAGGTTGAGACAGACAGGTCAGACAGACAGGTTGAGACAAACAGGCCAGACAGACAGGTTGAGACAGACATGTCAAACAGACAGGTCAGACAGACAGGTTGAGACAGACAGGTCAGACAGACAGGTCAGAAGGACAGGTTGAGACTGACAGGTCAGACAGACAGGTTGAGACTGACAGGTCAGACAGACAGGTTGAGACAGACAGGTCAGACAGACAGGTCAGAAAGACAGGTTGAGACTGACAGGTCAGACAGACAGGTCAGAAAGACAGGTTGAGACTGACAGGTCAGACAGACAGGTTGAGATGGGGCAGAGACAACACACTCTTAGTTTTCTGTCATAACTGTTGTATTTTGATTGGGTGTCTGGCTGGCTGCTTCACCTTGGATGAGCTCAGTAAAACAGTCCAGAGGAGAGAGCTGTGAGATCCGGCTCAGTATAATACTTTCATTTGTGGTTATGCTACGAGCCTCACTAGAAACCAGCAGGCCCTATTGAGCACAGACAGTGGGAAGTCATCACGCCCGTCACCCTCTGCAAACACAGGGAGGATTAAGGAATCAAAGATGTGAGAACTGACAGTGACTGAAATGAAAAGCGACTCTGTCAACTCTCTCCTCAAACATCAGCAACGCTAAGCAGAAACCATAGTAATGGGACGTGGTAATGGTGTGTGCGTGTGTGTGTGCGTGTGTGTGTGTGTGTGCGTGTATGTGTGCGCGTGTGTGTGTGTGCGTGTATGTGTGCGCGTGTGTGTGTGTGCGTGTGCGTGTATGTGTGTGCGTGTGTGTGTGTGCGTGTGTGTGTGTGTGTGTGCGTCTGTGTGTGTGCGTCTGTGTGTGTGTGTGTGTGTGTGTGTGTGTGTGTGTGTGTGTGTGTGTGTGTGTGTGTGTGTGTGTGTGTGTGTGTGTGTGTGTGTGTGTGTGTGCGCCCTGTATCTGTGACGAGCTATAGTCTACACAGACTGAAGAGAGATTCCCCCCCCCCTTTAGCTGTGTCACTCAAAGAGAGAGAGAAGGAGAGCGAGAGAACTCATATTTAAGCATCCTAAATGTGACTTTATTCCCTATATAGTGCACTACTTTTGACCAGAGAACAATGAGCCCTAACCCTATGGGCCCTAACCCTATGGACCTTGGTCAGTAGTAGTGCACTACATAGTGAAATAGGGTGCCGTTTGTCAAAGCCCAACAGGTAATCAAGGATGAGCCTTCAGCCGTTGGAGGTGAGAAGTGTTAATCCTGAATTAAATGATCTGGCACTTTACAAAATACGAGACAATTACAGGGATAATTATACCAAGCCTTCACACAGCGCCTGTGGGTTACAACTATCATAATACAGTAGACTTCACACAGAGCATAGCTGCTTCAGCGTCAGGGTCTCCACTCTCCAGGTGTGGCTGCTAAAGTAGAGGGGACAACAGACCTACTGTAGAGAGGTGGAGGGGAACACAGACCTACTGTAGAGAGGTGGAGGGTGGAGGGGACCACACACCTACTGTAGAGAAGGGGAGGGTGGAGGGGACCACAGACCTACTGTAGAGAGGTGGAGGGTGGAGGGGACCACAGACCTACTGTAGAGAGGTGGAGGGTGGAGGGGACCACAGACCTACTGTAGAGAGGTGGAGCGTGGAGGGAACCACAGACCTACTGTAGAGAGGGGGAGGGTGGAGGGGACCACACACCTACTGTAGAGAGGTGGAGGGTGGAGGGGACCACATACCTACTGTAGAGAGGTGGAGGGTGGAGGGTGGAGGGGAACACAGACCTACTGTAAAGAGGTGGAGGGTGGAGGGGACCACAGACCTACTGTAGAGAGGTGGAGGGTGGAGGGGACCACAGACCTACTGTAGAGAGGGGGAGGGTGGAGGGGACCACAGACCTACTGTAGAGAGGGGGAGGGTGGAGGGGACCACAGACCTACTGTAGAGAGGTGGAGGGTGGAGGGGACAACAGACCTACTGTAGAGAGGTGGAAGGGAACACAGACCTACTGTAGAGAGGGGGAGGGTGGAGGGGACCACAGACCTACTGTAGAGAGGTGGAGGGTGGAGGGGACAACAGACCTACTGTAGAGAGGTGGAGGGGAACACAGACCTACTGTAGAGAGGTGGAGGGTGGAGGGGACCACAGACCTACTGTAGAGAGGTGGAGGGTGGAGGGGACAACAGACCTACTGTAGAGTGGTGGAGGGGACTACAGACCTACTGTAGAGAGGCGGAGGGGACCACAGACCTACTGTAGAGAGGTGGAGGGTGGAGGGGACCACAGACCTACTGTAGATAGGTGGAGAGTGGAGGGGACCACACACCTACTGTAGAGAGGCGGAGGGGACCACAGACCTACTGTAGAGAGGCGGAGGGGACCACAGACCTACTGTAGACTGGTGGAGGGGACTACAGACCTACTGAAGAGAGGCGGAGGGGACCACAGACCTACTGTAGAGAGGGGGAGGGTGGAGGGGACCACACACCTACTGTAGAGAGGTGGAGGGTGGAGGGGACCACAGACCTACTGTAGAGAGGTGGAGGGTGGATGGTGGAGGGGAACACAGACCTACTGTAGAGAGGGGGAGGGTGGAGGGGACCACACACCTACTGTAGAGAGGTGGAGGGTGGAGGGGACCACAGACCTACTGTAGAGAGGTGGAGGGGAACACAGACCTACTGTAAAGAGGTGGGGGGTGGAGGGGATCACAGACCTACTGTAGAGAGGTGGAGGGTGGAGGGGACCACAGACCTACTGTAAAGAGGTGGAGGGTGGAGGGGACCACAGACCTACTGTAGAGAGGGCTAGGGTGGAGGGGACCACAGACCTACTGTAGAGAGGTGGAGGGTGGAGGGGACAACAGACCTACTGTAGAGAGGTGGAGGGGAACACAGACCTACTGTAGAGAGGTGGAGGGTGGAGGGGACCACAGACCTACTGTAGAAAGGTGGAGAGTGGAGGGGACCACACACCTACTGTAGAGAGGCGGAGGGGACCACAGACCTACTGTAGAGAGGCGGAGGGGACCACAGACCTACTGTAGAGTGGTGGAGCGGACTACAGACCTACTGAAGAGAGGCGGAGGGGACCACAGAACTACTGTAGAGAGGGGGGGGGGGGGGTGGAGGGGACCACACACCTACTGTAGAGAGGTGGAGGGTGGAGGGGACCACAGACCTACTGTAGAGAGGTGGAGGGTGGAGGGTGGAGGGGACCACAGAACTACTGTAGAGAGGGGGAGGGTGGAGGGGACCACAGACCTACTGTAGAGAGGTGGAGGGTGGAGGGGACCACATACCTACTGTAGAGAGGTAGAGGGTGGAGGGGAACACAAACCTACTGTAGAGAGGTGGAGGGTGGAAGGGACCACAGACCTACTGTACAGAGGTGGAGGGTGTAGGGGACCACAGACCTACTGTACAGAGGTGGAGGGTGGAGGGGACCACAGACCTACTGTAGAGAGGTGGAGGGTGGAGGGGACCACAGACCTACTGTAGAGAGGTGGAGGGTGGAGGGTACCACAGACCTACTGTAGAGAATTGGAGGGGACCACAGACCTACTGTATAGAGATGGAGGGTGGAGGGGACCACATACCTACTGTAGAGAGGTGGAGGGGACCACAGACCTACTGTACAGAGGTGGAGGGTGGAGGGGACCACAGACCTACTGTACAGAGGTGGAGGGTGGAGGGGACCACAGACCTACTGTAGAGAGGTGGAAGGTGGAGGGGACCACAGACCTACTGTAGAGAGGTGGAGGGTGGAGGGGCCCACAGACCTACTGTAAAGAGGTGGAGGGTGGAGGGGACCACAGACCTACTGTAAAGAGGTGGAGGGTGGAGGGGACCACAGACCTACTGTAGAAAGGTGGAGAGTGGAGGGGACCACACACCTACTGTAGAGAGGCGGAGGGGACCACAGACCTACTGTAGAGAGGCGGAGGGGACCACAGACCTACTGTAGAGTGGTGGAGGGGACTACAGACCTACTGAAGAGAGGCGGAGGGGACCACAGAACTACTGTAGAGAGGGGGAGGGTGGAGGGGACCACAGACCTACTGTAGAGAGGTGGAGGGTGGAGGGGACCACATACCTACTGTAGAGAGGTAGAGGGTGGAGGGGAACACAAACCTACTGTAGAGAGGTGGAGGGTGGAGGGGACCACAGACCTACTGTACAGAGGTGGAGGGTGGAGGGGACCACAGACCTACTGTACAGAGGTGGAGGGTGGAGGGGACCACAGACCTACTGTAGAGAGGTGGAGGGTGGAGGGGACCACAGACCTACTGTAGAGAGGTGGAGGGTGGAGGGGACCACAGACCTACTGTAAAGAATTGGAGGGGACCACAGACCTACTGTATAGAGATGGAGGGTGGAGGGGACCACATACCTACTGTAGAGAGGTGGAGGGGACCACAGACCTACTGTACAGAGGTGGAGGGTGGAGGGGACCACAGACCTACTGTACAGAGGTGGAGGGTGGAGGGGACCACATACCTACTGTAGAGAGGTGGAAGGTGGAGGGGACCACAGACCTACTGTAGAGAGGTGGAGGGTGGAGGGGCCCACAGACCTACTGTAGAGAGGTGGAGGGTGGAGGGAACCACAGATCTACTGTAGAGAGGGGGAGGGTGGAGGGGACCACACACCTACTGTAGAGAGGTGGAGGGTGGAGGGGACCACAGACCTACTGTAGAGAGGTGGAGGGTGGAGGGTGGAGGGGAACACAGACCTACTGTAAAGAGGTGGAGGGTGGAGGGGACCACAGACCTACTGTAGAGAGGGGGAGGGTGGAGGGGACCACAGACCTAATGTAGAGAGGTGGAGGGTGGAGGGGACAACAGACCTACTGTAGAGAGGGGGAGGGTGGAGGGGACAACAGACCTACTGTAGAGAGGTGGAGGGGAACACAGACCTACTGTAGAGAGGGGGAGGGTGGAGGGTACAACAGACCTACTGTAGAGAGGTGGAGGGTGGAGGGGACCACAGACCTACTGTAAAGAGGTGGAGGGTGGAGGGGACCACAGACCTACTGTAAAGAGGTGGAGGGTGGAGGGGACCACAGACCTACTGTAGAAAGGTGGCGAGTGGAGGGGACCACACACCTACTGTAGAGAGGCGGAGGGGACCACAGACCTACTGTAGAGAGGCGGAGGGGACCACAGACCTACTGTAGAGTGGTGGAGGGGACTACAGACCTACTGAAGAGAGGCGGAGGGGACCACAGAACTACTGTAGAGAGGTGGAGGGTGGAGGGTGGAGGGTGGAGGGGACCACAGAACTACTGTAGAGAGGGGGAGGGTGGAGGGGACCACAGACCTACTGTAGAGAGGTGGAGGGTGGAGGGGACCACATACCTACTGTAGAGAGGTAGAGGGTGGAGGGGAACACAAACCTACTGTAGAGAGGTGGAGGGTGGAAGGGACCACAGACCTACTGTACAGAGGTGGAGGGTGGAGGGGACCACAGACCTACTGTACAGAGGTGGAGGGTGGAGGGGACCACAGACCTACTGTAGAGAGGTGGAGGGTGGAGGGGACCACAGACCTACTGTAGAGAGGTGGAGGGTGGAGGGTACCACAGACCTACTGTAGAGAATTGGAGGGGACCACAGACCTACTGTATAGAGATGGAGGGTGGAGGGGACCACATACCTACTGTAGAGAGGTGGAGGGGACCACAGACCTACTGTACAGAGGTGGAGGGTGGAGGGGACCACAGACCTACTGTAGAGAGGTGGAAGGTGGAGGGGACCACAGACCTACTGTAGAGAGGTGGAGGGTGGAGGGGCCCACAGACCTACTGTAAAGAGGTGGAGGGTGGAGGGAACCACAGATCTACTGTAGAGAGGGGGAGGGTGGAGGGGACCACACACCTACTGTAGAGAGGTGGAGGGTGGAGGGGACCACAGACCTACTGTAGAGAGGTGGAGGGTGGAGGGTGGAGGGGAACACAGACCTACTGTAAAGAGGTGGAGGGTGGAGGGGACCACAGACCTACTGTAGAGAGGGGGAGGGTGGAGGGGACCACAGACCTACTGTAGAGAGGTGGAGGGTGGAGGGGACAACAGACCTACTGTAGAGAGGGGGAGGGTGGAGGGGACAACAGACCTACTGTAGAGAGGTGGAGGGGAACACAGACCTACTGTAGAGAGGGGGGGGTGGAGGGGACAACATACCTACTGTAGATAGGTGGAGGGTGGAGGGGACCACAGACCTACTGTAAAGATTTGGAGGGTGGAGGGGACCACAGACCTACTGTAGAAAGGTTGAGAGTGGAGGGGACCACACACCTACTGTAGAGAGGCGGAGGGGACCACAGACCTACTGTAGAGAGGCGGAGGGGACCACAGACCTACTGTAGAGTGGTGGAGGGGACTACAGACCTACTGAAGAGAGGCGGAGGGGACCACAGAACTACTGTAGAGAGGGGGAGGGTGGAGGGGACCACACACCTACTGTAGAGAGGTGGAGGGTGGAGGGGACCACAGACCTACTGTAGAGAGGTGGAGGGTGGAGGGTGGAGGGTGGAGGGGACCACAGAACTACTGTAGAGGGGGGGAGGGTGGAGGGGACCACAGACCTACTGTAGAGAGGTGGAGGGTGGAGGGGACCACATACCTACTGTAGAGAGGTAGAGGGTGGAGGGGAACACAAACCTACTGTAGAGAGGTGGAGGGTGGAAGGGACCACAGACCTACTGTACAGAGGTGGAGGGTGGAGGGGACCACACACCTACTGTACAGAGGTGGAGGGTGGAGGGGACCACAGACCTACTGCAGAGAGGTGGAGGGTGGAGGGTACCACAGACCTACTGTAGAGAATTGGAGGGGACCACAGACCTACTGTATAGAGATGGAGGGTGGAGGGGACCACATACCTACTGTAGAGAGGTGGAGGGGACCACAGACCTACTGTACAGAGGTGGAGGGTGGAGGGGACCACAGACCTACTGTACAGAGGTGGAGGGTGGAGGGGACCACAGACCTACTGTAGAGAGGTGGAGGGTGGAGGGGACCACAGACCTACTGTAGAGAGGTGGAGGGTGGAGGGGCCCACAGACCTACTGTAGAGAGGTGGAGGGTGGAGGGAACCACAGATCTACTGTAGAGAGGGGGAGGGTGGAGGGGACCACACACCTACTGTAGAGAGGTGGAGGGTGGAGGGGACCACAGACCTACTGTAGAGAGGTGGAGGGTGGAGGGTGGAGGGGAACACAGACCTACTGTAAAGAGGTGGAGGGTGGAGGGGACCACAGACCTACTGTAGAGAGGGGGAGGGTGGAGGGGACCACAGACCTACTGTAGAGAGGTGGAGGGTGGAGGGGACAACAGACCTACTGTAGAGAGGGGGAGGGTGGAGGGGACAACATACCTACTGTAGAGAGGTGGAGGGGAACACAGACCTACTGTAGAGAGGCGGAGGGGACCACAGACCTACTGTAGAGTGGTGGAGGGGACTACAGACCTACTGAAGAGAGGCGGAGGGGAACACAGACCTACTGTAGAGAGGGGGAGGGTGGAGGGGACCACACACCTACTGTTGAGAGGTGGAGGGTGGAGGGGACCACAGTTCTACTGTAGAGAGGTGGAGGGTGGAGGGTGGAGGGGAACACAGACCTACTGTAGAGAGGGGGAGGGTGGAGGGGACCACAGACCTACTGTAGAGAGGTGGAGGGTGGAGGGTGGAGGGGTACACACACCTACTGTAGAGAGGTGGAGGGTGGAGGGGACCACAGACCTACTGTAGAGAGGTGGAGGGTGGAGGGGACCACAAACCTACTGTAAAGAGGTGGAGGGTGGAGGGGATCACAGACCTACTGTAGAGAGGTGGAGGGTGGAGGGGACCACAGACCTACTGTAAAGAGGTGGAGGGTGGAGGGTACCACAGACCTACTGTAGAGAGGGGGAGGATGGAGGGGACCACAGACCTACTGTAGAGAGGTGGAGGGTGGAGGGGACAACAGACCTACTGTAGAGAGGTGGAGGGGAACACAGACCTACTGTAGAGAGGTGGAGGGTGGAGGGGACCACAGACCTACTGTAGAGAGGTGGAGGGTGGAGGGTACCACAGACCTACTGTAGAGAATTGGAGGGGACCACAGACCTACTGTATAGAGATATAGGGTGGAGGGGACCACATACCTACTGTAGAGAGGTGGAGGGGACCACAGACCTACTGTACAGAGGTGGAGGGTGGAGGGGACCACAGACCTACTGTAGAGAGGTGGAGGGTGGAGGGTGGAGGGGACCACAGACCTACTGTAAAGAGGTGGAGGGTGGAGGGGATCACAGACCTACTGTAGAGAGGTGGAGGGTGGAGGGGACCACAGACCTACTGTAAAGAGGTGGAGGGTGGAGGGTACCACAGACCTACTGTAGAGAGGGGGAGGGTGGAGGGGACCACAGACCTACTGTAGAGAGGTGGAGGGTGGAGGGGACAACAGACCTACTGTAGAGAGGTGGAGGGGAACACAGACCTACTGTAGAGAGGTGGAGGGTGGAGGGGACCACAGACCTACTGTAGAAAGGTGGAGAGGGGGAAGGGGACCACACACCTACTGTAGAGAGACGGAGGGGACCACAGACCTACTGTAGAGAGGCAGAGGGGAACACAGACCTACTGTAGAGTGGTGGAGGGGACTACAGACCTACTGAAGAGAGGCGGAGGGGACCACAGACCTACTGTAGAGAGGGGGAGGGTGGAGGGGACCACACACCTACTGTAGAGAGGTGGAGTGTGGAGGGGACCACAGACCTACTGTAGAGAGGTGGAGGGTGGAGGGTGGAGGGGAACACAGACCTACTGTAGAGAGGGGGAGGGTGGAGGGGACCACAGACCTACTGTAGAGAGGTGGAGGGTGTAGGGTGGAGGGGAACACAGACCTACTGTAGAGAAGGGGAGGGTGGAGGGGACCACAGACCTACTGTAGAGAGGTGGAGGGTGGAGGGTGGAGGGGACCACAGACCTACTGTAGAGAGGGGGAGGGTGGAGGGGACCACACACCTACTGTAGAGAGGTGGAGGGTGGAGGGGACCACAGACCTACTGTAGAGAGGTGGAGGGTGGAGGGTGGAGGGGAACACTGACCTACTGTAAAGAGGTGGAGGGTGGAGGGGACCACAGACCTACTGTAGAGAGGGGGAGGGTGGAGGGGACCACAGACCTACTGTAGAAAGGTGGAGGGTGGAGGGGACAACATACCTACTGTAGAGAGGTGGAGGGGAACACAGACCTACTGTAGAGAGGTGGAGGGTGGAGGGGACCACAGACCTACTGTAGAAAGGTGGAGAGTGGAGGGGACCACACACCTACTGTAGAGAGGCGGAGGGGACCACAGACCTACTGTAGAGAGGCGGAGGGGACCACAGACCTACTGTAGAGTGGTGGAGGGGACTACAGACCTAAGAGGCGGAGGGGACCACAGACCTACTGTAGAGAGGTGGAGGGTGGAGGGGACCACAGACCTACTGTAGATAGGTGGAGAGAGGAGGGGACCACACACCTACTGTAGAGAGGCGGAGGGGACCACAGACCTACTGTAGAGAGGCGGAGGGGACCACAGACCTACTGTAGATAGGTGGAGAGTGGAGGGGACCACACACCTACTGTAGAGAGATGGAGGGGACTACAGACCTACTGTAGAGAGGGGGAGGGGACCACAGACCTACTGTAGAGAGGGGGAGGGTGGAGGGGACCACACACCTACTGTAGAGAGGTGGAGGGTGGAGGGGACCACAGACCTACTGTAGAGAGGTGGAGGGTGGAGGGGACCACAGACCTACTGTAGAGAGGTGGAGGGTGGAGGGTGGAGGGTGGAGGGGGACACAGACCTACTGTAGAGAAGGGGAGGGTGGAGGGGACCACAGACCTACTGTAGAGAGGTGGAGGGTGGAGGGGACCACAGACCTACTGTAGAGAGGTGGATGGTGGAGGGGACCACAGACCTACTGTAGAGAGGTGGAGGGTGGAGGGAACCACAGACCTACTGTAGAGAGGGGGAGGGTGGAGGGGACCACACACCTACTGTAGAGAGGTGGAGGGTGGAGGGGACCACAGACCTACTGTAGAGAGGTGGAGGGTGGAGGGTGGAGGGGAACACAGACCTACTGTAAAGAGGTGGAGGGTGGAGGGGACCACAGACCTACTGTAGAGAGGTGGAGGGTGGAGGGGACCACAGACCTACTGTAAAGAGGTGGAGGGTGGAGGGGACCACAGACCTACTGTAGAGAGGGGGAGGGTGGAGGGGACCACAGACCTACTGTAGAGAGGTGGAGGGTGGAGGGGACAACAGACCTACTGTAGAGAGGTGGAGGGGAACACACACCTACTGTAGAGAGGTGGAGGGGACCACAGACCTACTGTAGAGAGGTGGAGGGTGGAGGGGACAACAGACCTACTGTAGAGTGGTGGAGGGGACTACAGACCTACTGTAGAGAGGCGGAGGGGACCACAGACCTACTGTAGAGAGGTGGAGGGTGGAGGGGACCAAAGACCTACTGTAGATAGGTGGAGAGTGGAGGGGACCACACACCTACTGTAGAGAGGCGGAGGGGACCACAGACCTACTGTAGAGAGGCGGAGGGGACCACAGACCTACTGTAGAGTGGTGGAGGGGACTACAGACCTACTGAAGAGAGGCGGAGGGGACCACAGACCTACTGTAGAGAGGGGGAGGGTGGAGGGGACCACACACCTACTGTAGAGAGGTGGAGGGTTGAGGGGACCACAGACCTACTGTAGAGAGGTGGAGGGTGGAGGGGAACACAGACCTACTGTAGAGAGGGGGAGGGTGGAGGGGACCACAGACCTACTGTAGAGAGGTGGAGGGTGGAGGGTGGAGGGGAACACAGACCTACTGTAGAGAGGTGGAGGGTGGAGGGGACCACAGACCTACTGTAGAGAGGTGGAGGGTGGAGGGTGGAGGGGAACACAGACCTACTGTAAAGAGGTGGAGGGTGGAGGGGACCACAGACCTACTGTAGAGAGGTGGAGGGTGGAGGGGACCACAGACCTACTGTAAAGAGGTGGAGGTTGGAGGGGACCACAGACCTACTGTAGAGAGGGGTAGGGTGGAGGGGACCACAGACCTACTGTAGAGAGGTGGAGGGTGGAGGTGACAACAGACCTACTGTAGAGAGGTGGAGGGGACTACAGACCTACTGTAGAGAGGTGGAGGGTGGAGGGGACCACAGACCTACTGTAGAAAGGTGGAGAGTGGAGGGGACCACACACCTACTGTAGAGAGGCGGAGGGGACCACAGACTTACTGTAGAGAGGCGGAGGGGACCACAGACCTACTGTAGAGTGGTGGAGGGGACTACAGACCTACTGAAGAGAGGCGGAGGGGACCACAGAACTACTGTAGAGAGGGGGAGGGTGGAGGGGTTCACACACCTACTGTAGAGAGGTGGAGGGTGGAGGGGACCACAGACCTACTGTGACTACTGTAGAGAGGTGGAGGGGAGGTGGAGGGGACCACAGACCTACTGTAGAGAGGGGGAGGGTGGAGGGGACCACAGACCTACTGTAGAGAGGTGGAGGGTGGAGGGGACCACATACCTACTGTAGAGAGGTAGAGGGTGGAGGGGAACACAAACCTACTGTAGAGAGGTGGAGGGTGGAAGGGACCACAGACCTACTGTACAGAGGTGGAGGGTGGAGGGGACCACAGACCTACTGTACAGAGGTGGAGGGTGGAGGGGACCACAGACCTACTGTAGAGAGGTGGAGGGTGGAGGGGACCACAGACCTACTGTAGAGAGGTGGAGGGTGGAGGGTACCACAGACCTACTGTAGAGAATTGGAGGGGACCACAGACCTACTTTATAGAGATGGAGGGTGGAGGGGACCACAGACCTACTGTACAGAGGTGGAGGGGACCACAGACCTACTGTACAGAGGTGGAGGGTGGAGGGGACCACAGACCTACTGTACAGAGGTGGAGGGTGGAGGGGACCACAGACCTACTGTAGAGAGGTGGAAGGTGGAGGGGACCACAGACCTACTGTAGAGAGGTGGAGGGTGGAGGGGCCCACAGACCTACTGTAGGGAAGTGGAGGGTGGAGGGGACTACAGACCTACTGTAGAGAAGTGGAGGGTGGAGGGGACCACAGACCTACTGTAGAGAGGGGGAGGGTGGAGGGTGGAGGGGACCACAGACCTACTGTAGAGAGGTGGAGGGTGGAGGGGACCACACACCTACTGTAGAGAGGGGGGGGTGGAGGGGACCACAGACCTACTGTACAGAGGTGGAGGGTGGAGGGGACACAGACCTACTGTACAGAGTGGGGAGGGTGGAGGAACCACAGACCTACTGTAGAGAGGTGGAGGGTGGAGGGGACCACAGAATACTGAGCAGAGGGGAGGGTGGAGGGGACCACAGACCTACTGTAGGAGGTGGAGGGTGAGGGGGACCACAGACCTACTGTAGAGAGGGGAGGTGGAGGGAGTAGGAGCGACCACAGATCTACTGTACAGAGGTGGAGGTGGAGGGGACCACAGATACGTACAGAGGTGGAGGGTGGAGGGGGCCACATATCTACTTTAGAGAGGTGGAGGGGACCACAGACCTACTTTAGAGAGGTGGAGGGTACCACAGACCTACTGTAGAGAGGTGGAGGGGACCACACACCTACTGTAGAGAGGTGGAGGGTGGAGGGGACCACAGACCTACTGTAGAGGGGTGGAGGGTAGATTGGACCACAGACCTACTGTAGAAAAGTGGAGGGTGGAGGGGACCACAGACCTACTTTAGAGAGGTGCAGGGTAGAGGGGACCACAGACCTACTGTAGAGAGATGGAGGGTGGAGGGGACCACAGACCTACTGTAGAGAGGTGCAGGGTGGAGGGGACCACAGACCTACTGTAGAGAGATGAAGGGTGGAGGGGACCACAGACCTACTGTAGAGAGGTGGAGGGTGGAGGGGACCACAGACCTACTGTAGAGAGATGGAGGGGATGGATGTGTGTGTATAGGGTGAGGGTGTGTGTGTGTGTGTGTGTGTGTGTGTGTGTGTGTGTGTGTGTGTGTGTGTGTGTGTGTGTGTGTGTGTGTGTGTGTGTGTGTGCGTGTTGTGTGTGTGTGGTGTGTGTGAGAGAGAGAGAGAGAAGAGAGAGAGAGAGAGAGAAGAGAGAGAGAGAGAGAGAGAGAGAGAGAGAGAGAGAGAGAGAGAGTGTACAATGAAAGTGATGAACCAATTTAATGAAGTTCACAAAAAACAATCATATCATCATTAACTTACATTTAAAGTCATAGTTGTATGTAATTCAATCTCAAAAACAGCCATTCAATATGCAGTGTTTTCCCATTAAGAGACAGTTTGTTTACACCTGCAGTAATATATTTAATTCCTCATTTAGAGAGCAAATGTCAAAGAAGATCCCTACAGTAAATACTGAGACAAACCAACACACCACACATACACTCTCTCTCTCCTCCTCTCTCCTCTCTCTCTCTCTCTCTCTCTCTCTCTCTCTCTCTCTCTCTCTGTCTTCTCTCCTCTCTCTCTCTCTCTCTCTCTCTCTCTCTCTCTCTCTCTCTCTCTCTCTCTCTCTCTCTCTCTCCCTCTCTCTCTTGGATGATATTTCCAGGTTTCCTCTGTGTTTCTTCTGCAGGTTTTGGTTTGTTAGAAGTTTTTTCTTGGTAGTAAGAATCCATTCAGGTCATTTAGTCCAAAATCAAGGCTTTAGGTGTGGATTTTTGATTTGGATTGAAGGTTTTAATATGAAGGTCAGTATGTACAAGTACTCAAGGACATTCAGAGACTTGTCCTGTAGCCACTCCTGCATTGTCTTGGCTGTGTGCTTAGGGTCGTTGTCCTGTTGGAAGGTAAACCTTTGCACCAGTCTGAGGTCCTGAGCACTCTGGAGCAGGTTTTCATCAAGGATATCTCTGTACTTTGCTCTGTTCATCTTTCCCTCAATCCTGACTAGTCTCCCAGTCCCTGCTGCTGAAAAACACCACCACAGAAGGATGCTGCCACCACCATGCTTCACCGTAGGGATGGTGCCAGGTTTCCACCAGATGTGACGCTTGGCATTCAGGCCAAAGAGTTCAATCTTGGTTTCATCAGACCAGAGAATCTTGTTTCTCATGGTCTGAGAGTCCTTTAGGTGTCTTTTGGCTGTCCTGTGCCTTTTATAGAGGAGTGGCTTCCGTTTCACCGCTCTACCGCAAAGGCCTGATTGGTGGAGTGCTGCAGAGATGGTTGTCCTTCTGGAAGGTTCTTCCATCTCCACAGAGGAACTCTGGAGCTCTGTCAGAGTGACCATCGGGTTCTTGGTCACCTCCCTGACCAAGGCCCTTCTCCCGCAATTTGCTCACTTTCGCCTGGCGGCCAGCTCTAGGAAGAGTCTTGGTGGTTCCAAACTTCTTACATTTAAGAATGATGGAGGCCACTGTGTTCTTGGGGACCTTTAATGCTGCAGAAATTGTTTGGTACCCTTTCCCAGATTTGTGTCTCGGCACAATCCTGTCTCAGAGCTCTACAGACAATTCCTTCAACCCAATGGCTTGGTTTTTGCTCTGGGACCTTGTATAGACAGCTGTGTGCCTTTCCAAATCATGTCCAATCAATTGAATTTACCACAGGTGGACTCCAATCAAGTTGTAGAAACATCTCACGGATGATAAAAGTGTCTGAATACTTATGTAAAAAAGGTATTTCAGTTTTTTATTTTCAATAAATTTGCTAAAAGAAATTCAAACCTGTTTTCGCATTGCCATTATGGGGTATTGTGTGTAGATTGATGAGATTTGTATTTATTTAATCTATTTTAGAATAAGGCTGTTACGTAACAAAATGTGGAAAAACTCAAGGGGTCTGAATACTTTCCCGAATGCACTGTATTTCCAACGAGAGCAGAGCAGCAACTGTCTGTCCTGCGACCACCACATCACCATCTGCACAGCAGCTTGGCATCAGTCATTAGCCACACTACAATTATCTACAGAGAGAGACGAGTTCTTTTAGCCATATCCCAAAACACCTGTCCCTGTACTGCTTAGTTTACATTTAGTGACACTAGGGTTGCAGTTTAGAGACACTTTTGTTGATTTCAAATTAAATGATAAATACACAAGGATTCATTCCCATTCACTTTTGCTAAATCATCTAATTTGTTAGTGCCTAAGCAGCATAAACATGTTTTTAATAGGTACGGTTGTAATGTTGGCAAGGACATCTGAAGCCAGTCAGCGACAGCATATGGAAACACCTCAACTTGTCTTAGTATCTGCCTAGTGCTGTGGCACTTGTATTCATTTGCAGTTTATATGCCTGTGATAATTGTAGGTGTCAACTTCCACTCTAAGCAATTTGCCAGAACATATTATATTAAATGAACATGTCAAATATTGCCTGCGTCTTTAGAGCTTATGTCTAATTCTTGAGTGGACCAACCGGTGTAATTCATATGATGGCCTAAAATGTAACAAGTGCCCAGAAACCTCACATGTTAAGTGGCTGAGTCTTCACAGCAGTGTCAACCCTCACATGTCAAGTGGCTGAGTCTTCACAGCAGTGTCAACCCTCACATGTCAAGTGGCTGAGTCTTCACAGCAGTGTCAACCCTCACATGTCAAGTGGCTGAGTCTTCACAGCAGTGTCAACCCTCACATGTCAAGTGGCTGAGTCTTCACAGCAGTGTCAACCCTCACATGTCAAGTGGCTGAGTCTTCACAGCAGTGTCAACCCTCACATGTCAAGTGGCTGAGTCTTCACAGCAGAGTCAAACCTCACATGTCAAGTGGCTGAGTCTTCACAGCAGAGTCAAACCTCACATGTCAAGTGGCTGAGTCTTCACAGCAGTGTCAAACCTCACATGTCAAGTGGCTGAGTCTTCACAGCAGTGTCAAACCTCACATGTCAAGTGGCTGAGTCTTCACAGCAGTGTCAAACCTCACATGTCAAGTGGCTGAGTCTTCACAGCAGTGTCAAACCTCACATGTCAAGTGGCTGAGTCTTCACAGCAGTGTCAAACCTCACATGTCAAGTGGCTGAGTCTTCACAGCAGAGTCAAACCTCACATGTCAAGTGGCTGAGTCTTCACAGCAGAGTCAAACCTCACATGTCAAGTGGCTGAGTCTTCACAGCAGTGTCAAACCTCACATGTCAAGTGGCTGAGTCTTCACAGCAGAGTCAAACCTCACATGTCAAGTGGCTGAGTCTTCACAGCAGAGTCAAACCTCACATGTCAAGTGGCTGAGTCTTCAGAGTAGACACAAGAACAACCAGTTGGAATCTTAATTGGGTGCACTATTTATTTTGGCCACCAGCGCCTTGACAACCGAGCACACCTGGGTCTGGCCCGGGTCTGGCCTGGGTCTGGCCTGTGGATGGTGGAGAGAACAGGGTGGAGGGTGGAGAGAACAGGGTGTAGGGTGGAGGGTGGAGAGAACAGGGTGGAGGGTGGAGAGAACATGGTGGATGGTGGAGAGAACAGGGTGGAGGGTGGAGGGTGGAGAGAACAGGGTGGAGGGTGGAGGGTGGAGAGAACAGGGTGGGAGGTGGAGAGAACATGGTGGATGGTGGTAGAGAACAGGTGGAGGGGTAGAGAACAGGGTGGAGGGTGGAGAGAACAGGGTGGAGGGTGGAGAAAAGGTGGAGGTGGAGGGTGGAGAGAACAGGTGGAGGGGGAGAGAACATGGTGGATGGTGGAGAGAACAGGGTGGAGGGTGGGAGACAGAGGTGGAGGGTGGAGAGAACAGGGTGGAGGGTGAGAGAAAGGGTGAGAGAACAGGGTGGAGGGTGGAGAGAACGTTGGAGGGTGGAGAGAACAGGGTGGAGGGTGGGAGAAACAGGGTGGAGGGGGAGGGTGGAGAGAACAGGGTGGAGGGGAGGTGGAGAGAACAGGGTGTAGGGTGGAGGGTGGAGAGAACAGGGTGGAGGGTGGAGGGTGGAGAGAACAGGGTGGAGGGTGGAGGGTGGAGAGAACAGGGTGTAGGGTGGAGGGTGGAGAGAACAGGGTGGAGGGTGGAGGGTGGAGAGAACAGGGTGGAGGGTGGAGAGAACAGGGTGGAGGGTGGAGAGAACAGGGTGGAGGGTGGAGAGAACAGGGTGGAAATAACAGGGTGGAGGGTGGAGAGAACAGGGTGGAGAGAACAGGGTGGAGAGAACAGGGTGGAGGGTGGAGAGAACAGGGTGGAGAGAACAGGGTGGAGAGAACAGGGTGGAGAGAACAGGTTGGAGGGTGGAGAGAACAGGGTGGAAAGAACAGGTTGGAGGGTGGAGAGAACAGGGTGGAGGGTGGAGAGAACATGGTGGAGGGTGGAGAGAACAGGTTGGAGGGTGGAGAGAACATGGTGGAGGGTGGAGAGAACAGGTTGGAGGGTGGAGAGAACATGGTGGAGGGGGAGGAGAAAGGTGGAGGGTGGGAGAGAAACAGGTGGAGGGTGGAGAGAAACAGGGTGAGGGTGGAGAGAACATGGTGAGGGTGGAGAGAACAGGGTGGAGGGGGAGGGTGGAGAGAAACGGGTGGAGGAGGTGGAGAGAACAGGTGGGGTGGAAAGAACAGGGTGGAGGGTGGAGGGGGGGGGGAGAGAACAGGGTGGAGGGTGGAGAGAACAGGGTGGAGGGTGGAGAGAACAGGGTGGAGGGTGGAGGGTGGAGAGAACAGGTTGGAGGGTGGAGAGAACAGGGTGGAGGGTGGAGGGTGGAGAGAACAGGGTGGAGGGTGGGAGAAACAGGGTGGAGGGTGGAGGGTGGGAGAAAGGTGGAGGGGGAGAGAACAGTGGGAGGTGGAGAGAACAGGGGTGGAGGGTGGAGAGAACAGGTGGAGGTGGAGAGAACAGGGTGGAGGGTGGAGAGAACAGGTTGGAGGGTGGAGAGAACATGGTGGAGGGTGGAGGGTGGAGAGAACAGGGTGGAGGGTGGAGAGAACAGGGTGGAGGGTGGAGAGAACAGGGTGGAGGGTGGAGGGTGGAGAGAACAGGGTGGAGGGTGGAGAGAACAGGGTGGAGGTGGAGGTGGAGGGTGGAGAGACAGGGTGGAGGGTGGAAGAGAACAGGGTGGAGGGTGGAGGGTGTGGGAGAGAACAGGGTGGAGGGTGGAGAGAACAGGGTGGAGGGTAGAGGGTGGAGAGAACAGGGTGGAGGGTGGAGAGAACAGGGTGGAGGGTGGAGAGAACAGGGTGGAGGGTGGAGAGAACAGGGTGGAGGGTGGAGAGAACAGGGTGGAGGGTGGAGAGAACAGGGTGGAGGGGGAGGTGGAGGAGGGGGAGAGAAACAGGTTGGAGGGTGGAGAGAACAGGGTGGAGGGTGGAGAGAACGGTTGGAGGGGGATAGAGAACAGGGTGGAGGGTGGAGAGAACAGGGTGGGGGTGGAGGGTGGAGAGAACAGGGATGGGAGGGTGGAGAGAACAGGGGGTGGTTGGAGGGTGGAGAGAACAGGGTGGAGGGTGGAGAGAACAGGTTGGAGGGTGGAGAGAACGGTGGAGGTGGAGAGAAAGGTGGAGGTGGAGAGAACAGGGTGGAGGTGGAGAGAACAGGTGGAGGTGGAGAGAACATGTGTGGAGGGTGGAGAGACAGGGTGGAGGGTGGAGGGTGGAGAGAACATGGTGGAGGGTGGAGAGAACATGGTGGAGGGTGGAGAGAACAGGGTGGAGGGTGGAGGGTGGAGAATGGGGAGGTGGAGGAGAACATGGTGGATGGTGGAGAGAACAGGGTGGAGGGTGGAGGGTGGAGGAGACATGGTGGAGGGTGGAGAGAACAGGTGGGGGTGGAGAGAACAGGGTTGGAGGGTGGAGAGAGAACATGGTGGAGGGTGCGAGGGTGGAGAGAACAGGGTGGAGGGGGGAGAACATGTGGAGGTGGAGAGAACAGGGTGGTGGGGTGGAGAGAACAGGGTGGAGGGTGGAGAGAAAGGGTGGAGGGTGGAGAGAACAGGGGGAGGGTGGAGGGTGGAGGAACAGGGTGGAGGGTGGAGGAGAACAGGTGGAGGGGAAGAGAACAGGGTGTGGAGGGTGGAGGGTGGAGAGAACAGGGTGGAGGGTGGAGGGTGGAGAGAACAGGGTGGAGGGTGGAGAGAACAGGGTGGAGGGTGGAGGGTGGAGAGAACAGGGTGGAGGGTGGAGAGAACAGGGTGGAGGGTGGATAACAAAGAGAACAGGGTGGAGGTGGAAATTTGTTTCCTAGGGGATTCAGGATCAATTACTTTTTAAGCCCCATTTATATTTGGTTCTAACATGCATCCTTTGTCCTGATCTTGTCCTGATCTTTGTCCTGATCTGTAGGTAGTCTGTAAGGTGGGATATCTTACAACTGTAGACAGATCTGGACAGAGAAACCATTGAAATCCTAATTATCCCACCTTCTAAAATCATTGACAGGTGCCACCATTGACTTCTGGCATCAATATATATAATATGTAAAAAAAAATAAAAAAAATGTATATATAATATATTATTATTATTATTTGTAAAGAATAGCTATCAAATAATTTGCAGGAAATATGGTCACAATATGGACAAAGTGGATGAATATGAGACAGTTGAGAAAATGTGGGTGCAATCAGAATGTGGACAAGATCAGGACAAAGGATGCATGTTAGCAGCAGGTAAAAACAAGGCTTTAAAAAGGTATACTGCTGAGTGACCCGGTCCAGTTGTCATTACTGTTGTGAGGGATGTGGCCAAGGTCCCCTCCACTCTGTTATTTCCTACTTAATAATATAACGTGTAGGAGACAACATATTACATCAAAGAGAGTTTGAGTACATTTTTATGTTTACAAGGACAAATATACCATGACAGCGCAATACACAAGGGGTGGAACAGTGGCAAAGGTACCCACAGGACAAACAGAATAATATTAGTCTGAGGAGAGATTAAAATAGCATTAATACAACAAAAATAATTAAAAACACACCTTTAGTTTACACCAAAGTTAAACAGATGTATTTTTTCTTCATAATAAGCAGGAGTAATATTCTTAGATCAGAATGACAGCAGACTGTACTTCTATCCATGTCACTAAAGACTAACAGAAACAAAAGACAAAATGAACTATGGCTTATCTTTTCTCCCCAACCCACCAAGAGGTAACATGTAGATATACACATTTACTTTCAAAGCATACACACGAAACACACCATAGTAGCATTAAAAACAACAAATAAACTGAGGTATTTCTCCATCAACAGAACATATGCTTGACAGTGTTGTCCAAAGTCAGCCACAATCTATTTTCCTCTGTCTAAACGCCTGCTAGACTAAGTCTTGGATATTTATGTTAACTGTGGGTTTGCAAAAGCGAGAAAAAAAATACAATTATAACATAACTCAAATGGAAGGAATTTGCATTTTGGCGCAGTCCAGGCAGTGCTGAGAGGGATAGTTTGGCCTGCTCTTTGTTCGGGTTCTTGTTGGATGTGGACAGTGCACGTTAATCAACGTTTCAGTAAAAGTGTCGGTTTTAGCCAGAAGTCCCTGGGAATATTAAATCAAGCAAAGGGCCGTATTGGACATTATTGTAGCACTGGAAAATGTTATTTATATTTTCAACATTTCAGTTTACAGTACATGTAAATACATAGTTCGTTTTTACATTTAAAAGTTAGTGGAAAAAGTTTTAAATCTTTTTTTATAAGGTGTAACTAATCATTTTGTCCTCTCTTGTTCCGAGTTCCTTGTCCATCAAAGCGACGGCAGCTAAGGATAACA
This sequence comes from Salvelinus namaycush, assembly GCF_016432855.1. Classification (NCBI taxonomy): domain Eukaryota; kingdom Metazoa; phylum Chordata; class Actinopteri; order Salmoniformes; family Salmonidae; genus Salvelinus; species Salvelinus namaycush. Next base: position 4,417,908 of record NC_052311.1, read on the forward strand.
TCATTTTGCGGTCCAATCAATATAGAGAGACTGCAGTCTGTCAATTAAAGCTGCTAGTCAACTAATCCCCAAGGGCATTGTGGGAGTTTGGAGGGAATAAAGGAAGAAAAAGCGAAACGCTTTAATGCCATCTAATGACGTTACCGAACGAATAGCCCCATACCGATGGGAAACAAGCTAATCCACCCTGGTCCTTTTCTAGTGGTTGTGTTCAAACCACCGCTCCCTCCTACTCCTTAACCTTATGGAGAATCGCTACCCTCCAACTCCTAAACAAACCTTCATGGTGGAGTACACACAATAGGCACCTGCAGGAGCCCCCTGTCACCCCGACTCTCACAAACACCTCACTACTTACGGGCCTGACAGGAGGCTCAGGGTGTTATTTTCATCAATTAGTAAAAGCTTGTATTGGTCACTTCCTCTCTGCCCTGAAGGTGAGTGGAACATTCCTGTATTCATAGTGTCATTAGCAGAGTTATCAATGCCAACAAAGCTTGGAAAAGCAGTTTTTTTTTTACTTTCGGGACTATGCAATTTAACAAAAAATAGACCAAGTTGAGTCTATTAGTAAATCTTTAAAGACATTTGTTATAATAATTCAACTAAAGGGAGGTCAGTGGAATGGGACATCTTTACTATCTAATCGAGTGATTACAACGTGGACTCATTATCAACTCC